>NC_057798.1:686822650-686994709 GCF_018294505.1 Triticum aestivum | reverse complement strand
GACGCTGACCAGTGGGCCCGACCCCCCCTAACCTTTTTAATTAAACTAAATAAACCCCCCTGTTAACCTGTGACGCTGACATATGGGTCCCACAGGTCAGGTTTGACCTGGGGCGCCCTGTTGACCTGCTGACGTCAAGGTGATGTCATGCTGACGCCATAATTCATTTTCTGGAATTATTTTAATTCTAAATAATCAGAAAAATTCCAGAAAATGCCTAAAACTCCAATAATTCATAGAAAATTAACCGTAACTCCAAATTAAATAAATTATATATGAAAAATTATCAGAAAAATTCAAGGAATCCATCTGTACCATTTTCATGCATGTTAGAACAACTTATCACTACTGTTTAGAGCAAATGAAGTGAATGACATTTAAATAATCACATATGGAGTTTGAATTTGAATCTTGTATTCAAACCAACTTCATTTAATCTGTTGCTAGTCGCATTAGCCCAAAACACATTCATATTGCCATGTCATAGCATGCATCATATTGTGCATTGCATTGATTGTATTTCTTCTTTGTTGCCGGTATTTGTCCCCTCTCGATAGACATGATACCGATGATGTGATCGTTGACACTGATGAAGACTCAATGTTATCTTCAGAAGTGCCAGGCAAGCAAAACCCCCTTGTTCATTCCGATACAATCCTACCCTCTCGCTCCTGCTCTCTTTTACTGCATTAGGACAACACCGATTCATCTGTTACTTGCTGCGGTAGCTGAACCCCTTTATCCTTTGCATGACCTGTCATTCCACAGTAAATAGATGAAACCAACTAGTATGAGTAGGAGTTGTTTGAGCCCTGTTATGCCTACTCATTCATGCTTGTTTGTCATGCCTGCTACTGCTTAGAGTTGAGTCAGGTCTGATTCATCGGGGATGAATCAGAGGCGTGTGAACATGTCCTACTGTGTGTGAGCTAAGTGTGTGAACACGATTTGGTAAAGGTAGCGGTGAGAGGCCATGTAGGAGTACATGGTGGGTTGTCTCATTGCAGCCGTCCTCAGGAACTGAGTTCTGTGTTCGTGATCCATGATTCAGCTACTACCATACATTGGGCCCTGAAATATGACCCCGCTCGACTTCTTATTCACCCTAGTCCTCTGTCCAGGAGTTGCAAGTAGTTTCTGGTGTTTGTAGCCTACTGGAGGCCGTGGACAGCGCTGACCGTAGGGGTGGGCTGTGATGCGGTAGGTACGTGGCCGGGTGTACCGAATACCCGTTAGGTATCTCGGGAACCCTGTTCACATCGTTCGGGGCCGTATGGGAAACCTCGGCCGGACTCCCTGCGGATGGAACCTGAATAGGCGATAAACCTGGACTAGAGACTTAAGTGTTTAGGTAGGTCGTGGTCTACACCCACGTCGGCTTTCGCTTGAAGTCTGCCGAGCACATGTCGTGTGCAGACGCTAAGTGGTGGAAACATGTATGAAGAAGTACACCCCTGCAGGGTTAACATCATCTATTCGAATAGCCGTGTCCGCGGAAAAGGACTTCTGGGTTGCTTATATCAGTTCATAGACAAGTGAAAGTGGATACTTTAAAATACGCAAGATAAGCGTGAGTGCTATGGATGGCGTTCTCGTAGGGAGACGGGAGCGGATCCATAGTGGTGTATTGGTTGGTGAATATGTGGACTCGTGTGCGCCACCTCAAAAGAGTTACCTGCAGTCGTAGTTCAGGATAGCCACCGAGTCAAAGCTGGCTTGCTGCAGTTAAACCCCACCATCCCCTTTGTTGATAATGATGCATATGTAGATAGTTCTGATGTAAGTCTTGCTGGGTACATTTGTACTCACGTTTGCCTATTTTATGTTTTTGCAGAGAGACTTCAGTCTCACTAGTATTTCCGCGTGGTCTTCGACGTTTAGCTTGTTACCTCAGCTACGATCTTGTGCCCCGGCAGGATCTGATAGATAGTCAGGCTTCTCAGCCTTTTTCATTTATAGATGTTTGTACTCAGACATGATAGCTTCCGCTTGTGCTTTGACTTGTATGCTCTGATTGTTGGATCGTGAGACCCATGTTTGTAATATCTCGCTCCTCGGAGCCTAATGAATAAACTACTTGAGTCGTAGAGTCATTTTGTGATGCCATGTTGTATTGCACATATCGAGCATATTGTGTGTATGTTATTGAAATGCTTGGTATGTGTGGGATCTGACCATCTAGTTGTTTATCTTTAGTAGCCTCTCTTACCGGGAAATGTCTCCTAGTGTTTCCACTGAGCCATGGTAGCTTGCTACTGCTCCGAAACACTTAGGCTGGCCGGCATGTGTCCTTCTTCGTTCCTGTGTCTGTTCCTTCGGGGAAATGTCACGCGGTGAATACCGGAGTCCTGTTAGCCCGCTACAGCCCGGTTCACCGGAGTCCTGCTAGCCCAGTGCTACAGCCTGGATTCACTCGCTGATGACCGACACGTTCGATGCTGGGTCATGGATGCCTGTCCCTGTAAGTCTGTGCCGCTTTGGGTTTACGACTAGCCATGTCAGCCCGGGCTCCTTATCATATGGATGCTAGCGACACTGTCATATACGTGTGCCAAAAGGCGCAAACGGTCCCGGGCAAAGGTAAGGCGACACCCGTGGGAATACCGTGCGTGAGGCCGCAAAGTGATATGAGGTGTTACATGCTAGATCGATGTGGCATTGAGTCGGGGTCCTGACACGTTTGGCTTGACGCCCCCGGAAGATGGATGAAAATATCGTCGCCCACCTTCAGATATCTGCCGGGGCCCGAGGTTGAGGAGGAGGGAGGCTGGTCACCCGCCACCTCCTCCCCGGTGGAGGCCTTGCCGGCCTTGCCGGCTGGACCACTGCTGGTGCCCTCAGCTTGACGTCTCTGATGGAGTTCTTTGCGTCGGAGAGCTCCCCGGTCCTACTGATGACTGCTCCTTGCTCCTCTACCAAGGCGTGGTTGAGCGTGTTCTTCTCGTCGGACAGCTTGAGGGCCTGCTCCTTCAGTTCATCCTGCCCTACTTCCAGCTCCTGCACCTTGCCAGCATGGGCCAGAGCTTGGGCATCGAGTGCCTCCTTGTGCCTCTGCTCCAGCTCGCAGGTCCGTCGCATGACAAGGGCCTCGAGCTCCTCATCCTTGCCGCGGAGCGTTGCGATAAGCTTCGCTTCACGCGCGGAGAGGTCCTCTTCCTGGGAATCCAAGGCGGCCTGATGCTGGTTGCGGGCGGCTTCGGCCGCGGCAGCCAGGTTCGCCGCCTCTTCCCGGGCCTTCTCGATGTCGGCCATCTTCATGGTGAGCTCCACAT
The DNA here is from genome assembly GCF_018294505.1 of Triticum aestivum. Classification (NCBI taxonomy): domain Eukaryota; kingdom Viridiplantae; phylum Streptophyta; class Magnoliopsida; order Poales; family Poaceae; genus Triticum; species Triticum aestivum. The sequence goes on along the minus strand of NC_057798.1, from coordinate 686,991,437 downwards.
CGCGCTTGGCCAATTCCTCCTGAAAGGCCCTCTGCTCCTCGCGAGTCTGGTGGAACCAAGTCTGCGTCTCAGCGACGCGCGCCTTGAAGTCCACCTCTATGTTGTCCACCGCTGCCATCCTGGATTTGACCTTGTCCAGGCAGGCGCGGTAGAGCACTTGGAGCTTCCGGAAGTTGGCCCCCATGGGACGGAGAAGCTGCTCTTCTAGAGAACAGTCGCCGCCAACGCCCGGCTCATCAACCACCTCAAGCCCAGTGGCGGCAAGCACCTCGCCGTCAAAGGCTTCCCCTTCAGCGGGCGTTTGGCTTGACGCCCCCGGAAGATGGATGAAAATATCATCGCCCACCTTCAGATATCTGCCGGGGCCCGAGGTTGAGGAGGAGGGAGGCTGGTCACCCGCCACCTCCTCCCCGGCGGAGGCCTTGCCGGCCTTGCCGGCTGGACCACTTCTGGTGCCCTCAGCAGAAGCCTCGCCGGACGCCTTGGCGGCCCCCCACAACGGTGTCCTCGATGGCACCCTTGGCGGCTTCATCAGTGGCGGCCTCGTCAGCATCTTTGGCGGCCTCCTTGGCGGCGATCCTGCTGGCCTCCGCCGCGGCCTCCTCAGCAATGTCTCCAACGACAGTGTCCACGTCCTCCAAGTCTGTTGAAGGAGGGCCTGGGCAGCAATGGGAGCAATGAAGCCAAGAAAAGAATAAAGGAGAAACAGAGACGAAGGACAGGCGACTCACCAGTGCCGGGCTATGAAGCAGAAGTCCCCTCTCCGCCAGCATCTGGCGCAGTGGCAGAGCCACTAGCGCCCAAGTTCCCCTCTTCCTCCATGGGTGTGGGCTCCATGTCTGGTGCCCTTGCCGGGGACGCCGCCCCGCGGCGGTGTAGTCGATGGGGATGGTGTGTTGGGAATAGCCCTCTATGGCTCCTCCTGCTGCCGCTCCCCTCTTGCAAACCCAACAAGGTCAGCATCATAGCATCGAGCGCCTACCACATGTCGAGTAAGAAGAGAGTGACGAACTTACGCTGGGGGCTGCGCCGGGGGCTGCAGTCCGGGCTGCTCAGCACCACCAGTGGTGTCCCTGAAGCCCCAACCGGGCACTGACTGCTCGCCAAGGTCCTCGCCTTCTTCGCCCTCTAGGCCAACGTCTCTGTCTCCCTGCAAAAGCAAAAATGGATCAAGACAAGCAACTCGATTTGGGGAAATGGAAATGACAGTAAGGAACGGAGTACTTACTCATCATCCGTCTCCCCCTCTTCCACCAGTTTCCTTTTTCTCTCCGGGCTGATAGGCCCGAGATGAAAAGGTAGCTCCACGTCATCATCCGAGTCGACGCCTGCTGGAGGAGGCAAAGACGCCTTATTCTTCTCATGGGCCTTCATCATCCCCTTCGCTGCCGTGGCCCTCGTGTGGCGCCCGGACCCCTCTAGGGTCAACTGAGGCCGCGTAGCCCTGCCGGGCTGACTAGCTCGCCGGAGCCAGCTCGCAGCAGGACTCACCCTCTTCCCTTGGTTGGCGTCGAGCCCGCCGCCACGTCCTCCTCCGACGATGACTCGTCGGCTGCGTCCTTGACAAGCGGAGGTCCATCATCGGCGCTGCTGAGCTCCCCGACGGCCGCCTCCCACAGGGTGAACTGCTCCTCCTCCGCAGCCGTCGCGGTCCTCCACGCCCCTGGTGCTGCCGGCCTCCGTGGCGAGCTGTGCCTCCCTCGCCCTGGTGAAAATATAGTCCAACTCCGCCTGGGTGGTGTCCATGACAAGCTGCCGCTCGGCGTCAGCATTGACATATACCTCGGTCAAGGAGTCGAAGAATTGCTGCACATCTGCGTCTGTCGGCTCCTTCCAGCTCGGGACAGGACCGTGCGTGTTGCAGTCCGGCATCATAGCAATGCTCTCGGACCGGCGTGAGTTATTGCACAATGGGACCACCCCCGCTGGCAACTGGAAGAACGACCCCTTGACGGCCTTTCCCACCTTTGCGGCAGCCCTTGCAGCCTTGCTGGTCCGTTCAACCTCGCCGTCGCAACCCACACCAAGCTGGAAAAACCGCTGACAGAAGTGGGCATGTGCCATCACCATGAAGTTGTGATCGAGGCCAGGGCGGAGCCGCATAATGTCAGCCGGGTTCGTAAAAAGCCAGGCTGGCCTCCCCTTATTATGCAACGGGGCGATCCGACGATGAATGAAGTCCACCCCGATCATCTCCAGGGTGAGCCCAGCCCGGGTCAGCCAGAGGATCCTGGTGGTGGCGATAGTAAGCCTCTCGTCGGCATCATCGACATCACCCCAATCACTGCCGCGGACCGGCGGCACTCGACGGACCTTGCAGAATTTCGGCGGGTCTTCGTCTTCAATCCAGCACCACCGGCCACGCCATTCATCCCACCTCTCCTTCATGGCACCGTCCGGGTACGCCCCGTTGGATCTTGAGATCCAGGCGACGCATCTAGAGATGGCACCTCCGGGCTGGATTCGAGGGGAGAAATAATGGCGGAAGAGTGCCGTATTGGGCTGTACTCCGGCGAAGCTTTCGGAAAGATGCGCGAAGAGAGCCAGGCACACCACCGCGTTCGGAGTGAAATCCAAGAGACACAAGCCGAAGGTATGCATGATGTCGCAGAAAAAATCGGAAAAAGGGGGGCATAACCCGCGAGAAAGATAATCAACAAAAAAGGGATACCGATTTGGAGCAGGATCGGCGCAAGCGGCAGGAATGACGCGCATTGCCGGATGCCCCGAATTCTCTCCCCCCGTCTTCACTCCCCATAAGGGCTTGAAGGAGGCCCGGAGCTCATGAACACCAATCGACGAGGGGAGGAAGAAGGCAGACTTCGTCCGGTCCCCCGATAGCGCACTCTCGGGCGGCTCCACGGTCCCGGAGCTCTTAGCCACCCCCTTGCCCTTGACAAATTTGGGCGCCATGGCAGCCGAGAAGTCTAGAGGATTGAGGAAGAGGGGTGGCGAAACAGCAACGACGGGCGACGGCGAAAGCTTAGGAGGGAAGGAAGAGAGGAAACGGGGGCTCTGAGATTGGAAAAGGTACGAGAGAAGAGGAGAAAGTGAGCAGCCCGCCCACGGTTATTCCTTCTTATGGGGGAAAACGCGGCCCACCTCCTTTCACATTAACCACGACGTGATGCATGCGCGCAGAGCTCAACCCCACGCATGCCGCCCACGCCACGCATGCCTCCCCACGCCGAGCCACGTGCAGGAGGCATGGATAGCGCAGCGCGCAAAGAGACTTACAGCGGTAAAAACTACCCCGCCTGCCCGCGCACCGTTTTTGGGCCTAGGCCAATGATGCGATTGCGCTTACGTGTGGCCCAGGCCCGAGGGCTCCTGTCGGTGTACAAAAAGAGGGGGTACACTTTTTGTACCCCTATAACTGTGCACGGGCAGTCTGAGCCACGGACACCACCGCACTGAGCAAGGCGAGGGAGGTGAGCCAAGGTAAGGCCAGAGCTCGAAAGGAGCAGAACAATGCCAAGACCAAGACCACAAAGAGCAAAGGGGACGAAGCAGACTCCCTCGGCAAGATCTTTGCCGGGGGCGGTTTTAGCAAAACCCGGCAAGATCCTTACCTTGGCATCTCGCCCCACACGTACGGAGCGAATGACCCTTGAGTCCACTGCCCCCATGGGGCAAGGATTCGGGAGACATCCCCGTGGTGGCATGCAGATCTTTGTGAAGACATTCAAGATCAGATACACACTATAGAAGATGACAACCCTTGGCGGGATCCCAGCCAAGGAGGACCCCAAGGCCCCCGGCAAGAGCCTTGCCGGGGATGACAGCAGGAGCCCCGGCAAGACCCTTGCCGGGGCCCCGGCAAGACCCTTGCCAGGGCTATGGCGAGGCCCTTGCCAAGGACACCCGTAGGGCCACCATCGGGCCCACGCCAAATCCAAACCTCCACCACCGTTCGCACGCAGCTGCCGACCCAACCAATTGGGCAGGCACCCGCGTGGCAGCAAGCGGATCTTCGTGGAAACCCACCGCTGCGCCACCTCAGCTGCCTACTTGCCTACATGGCACCACAGGCACCGCTTGCCAGGGCGCGTGTCGACACGAAAGGGAGCGGCAATGGACGAGACTGGGCTCTCCCCCATCCCCGATAAAGCAAGGACACCTAAGCAAGACACATTAAATGCGACTTGTCATGTAATGCGAGGGATAAACTCTTATCACTGTACCCTTTCCACCTCCTGTGTGCCACTGTGGCAACCCCTTTCCCTATAAAAGGAGGCCCAAGGCGACCAGAAGGAGGATTCGGCTTTTTGGAGCTCCTCATGCCCCATTGCTATCCCAAGAACACAGATAAACAAACCACCAAAGCAGGAGTAGGGTTTTACGCTTCCTCGCGGCCCGAACCTGGATAAAGAACCCGTGTGCTATCTGTTTGATCCGCCCTTCTCACGACCCCGCGCCCCGCAACCGTAGTAGGGATTCTTGTGATCCCATAGGTGTCGTCCTCGCACCGACAACGCTACACGACATATAGAACATATACACAGGCGGAACATATTGCATGGTAAAATTAGATAGCACAATTCACTAGAATTTGTTAAGGAAAGGCAGGAGCAACACATGCAAACGGGTTAACCGAGCACGCTTAACCGGCGTAGCTAGAAAATGGCAAGGTGCTCCTCCAAGATGGGGTCGGCACGAATGGTAGCCATCACGACCTCATCCGCGCGTGCGGCCACGATTTGCTTCTCTGATGCCAAATGCTCCTTGAGATCCTGGCTATACTATGTGCACCATGGCTTAGGATGGCGCTTATTTGGTGGAGGGGTCGGTGATTTGTGCGGAAGGTGTCGCGCTCACGCCGGCGGTCGGGGCATGTGGGATGTTGAAGGAGGAGGAGGACGGGGTTCAGGTGTGGATTACCTGCCTGGATAGGCAAGGCCGAGCAGCATGAAGGAGGGTCGCTGGCAAGGAGGCTACGCTGCAAGCAAGGAGTGAAGGTTTAAACTTGGAAAGGAAGGCAGAAACAGGGGAAATGTGGCTTTTGGTACGGGGAGGGGGCGGGGAGGTAGATATTTTTGCGGAAGCCAAAAATTCGGAATCGCTTCAGCGAAAAACTGGCGCACAAAGTGTCATCAGACAGGGTCCCTTATTCAGAACTGTCTACGATATGTGAACATCACAAACAGTTCAGATAGCTTAACCTGTGTGCGATGAGTTTGAACGTCAAAAACTTTGGTTCCAATTTCCCTGGTTACAGTGCTCATCCACGTCATTGCATAATTTGGGTACACAAAGGAGACTACAGCACACCCACACTTCTTAATCAAGCAACTTCAGCAATTAAACAGAGCTAGTTCGCGCCCGACGGTCTCCTGGGGAGGGAGCTCCATGGCATCCATCGCACCATATTAGGCAAGCATCTTGCCATCCGTGTCCGCCATCTCTTTGGAAAGGCCGCCATGAGCTGGGCGTGGGCGGCCGTGATCTGGGCTTGGACGGGCTCCATCATCGCAAGGTATGTGGCAGAGGAACGGACGGCTGCTCGAACGCTCTCGGTGATTTCCAACTCTTCGGCCGAGGGTTGCCTACTATTGTCGAAGAAGCTTCGTTCGATTTGTGCGGTGACCACCACAAGCTGGGCGTGGGTGGCCTTGACATGGTCGTGGGCTGTCTCCATCAGGGCTAAGGTTGCCGCTGTGGAATGGAAAACTGCCGTGCTGCTCTCGCCAGCTACTATCCCTGAGGCAGATGTTGCTGCCGCCACCTGAGAAGCAACAACGGCCGTTTGGGCTGCCTTGGGTGCCCGGTCGCAGATTGCAGCCACGCTCAAGCACCTTGTTAGCATGCGCATGGCGGCTGCGGCCGTGCTCTTGCCGGAGTGGACCGCCGAAGTTGCCCTCACGACGGGGGTCCACGTCCCCATCTTTCACCAGTGACGATTGAAGAGTGAAATGATATTTGGGGAGCGAGCTAGTGTGCTTGACACACCGGCTATGGACTGTAGCCGACGCACATTCTCGCGTAAGCCGTAGGCATACTATACACCGACGGTGCTCCAGGATATTTGTACTGCATCTCACACGGTTGGTGATAATAAACTGTGTGGGATCAAGTTGATTTTTAATTTTGATTTGAATTACAGAATGTTGTCACAGCAGAAATGGATGGTGTTTAAATTGCTAGACCTTTTATCTGCAGTGAACATGCAACTATATGTGTGACGTAAAAAATTGGAATTGTTCATGGTTCCTTTGGACATTTTCATACGGTAACTTGGGTTTCTAGGAATTTCAGGTGCACAATTCAAAATTGAACTACACACTCCAGTCCATAAAAACGGGTTGCAAAATCAAATGTTTGTCCTTGGTTGCAAGCTTAGGTCACAAGCAAGAAGTGAGAATGAATGTCAAACATCTTGACACTGTCGCTCAGCTGCTAACATTGAGATACATGCTTTTAACATTCTATTAAATCGAAAACTCATCTGAAATTCATGAAACTTGACATGATATCATGGAATGGCAGCGACATGCCATGGTAAAAATATTGTACCATGTTGGGCAGGTGTGGGGTATAAGCTTCTCGCAAACCAGAGCTTCTCTCACAACAAGCCTGATGGTTTCAGTAGGGTACGTGCCACCTTGGGGGAAGAAACGATATATGTTGCCTCTTCTTACTTTTAAAATGTTTCTCGTGTCAACATAGAACAACACGAGTGTTGTGTCAATTTTTGGGTTTTTTCGGGGTTCGTTCTGACATTTTCGTGTATCAATTGCATTTTCAATGCATTTATGAGCACAATTCAAATTTGAACTACATGCACATGCTCTAATGCATATAAATTGGTTGAAAATTCAAATATGTGTCCTTGGCTGCATGCTTAGGTCCCATGCAAGAAATGGGAATGAATGTCAAACACCCTGCCATCGTCACTCGGCTGCAAACATTGATATTCCTGGTTTTTAAATTCTAGTAAATCCAAAACTCATCTGAAATTCATGAAACTTGGCATGCTATCATGGAGCAGCATCAACATGCCGTGGTAAAAATATTGTCGCATTTGGAGCAGGTTTGGGGATATGCTTCTCACAAACCAAAGGCTCTCACAACAATCCTGATGGCTTTGGTAGTGTACGTCCCACCATTGGGGATGAAACGATATCCGCTGCCTCTTATTGCTTTCAAAAAATTTCTAGTGTCAATATAGAACAATATGTCGTGTCAATTTTTGGGATTTTTGGGGTTCGTTTGGACATTTTTATGCATTACTTACGTTTTCAATGCATTTATGAGCACAATTCAAATTTGAACTACATGCACATGGTCTAATGCATATAAATTGGTTGAAAATTCAAATATGTGTCCTTGGTTGCATGCTTAGGTCCCATGCAAGAAATGGGAATGAATGTCAAACACCCTGCCACCGTCACTCGGCAGCAAACATTGAGATTCTTTGTTCTTAAATTCTAGTAAATCCAAAACTCGTTGGAAATTCATGAAACTTGGCATGCTATCATGGTGCCGTGGTAAAAATATTCTCCCATTTGGGGCAGGTTTGGCGATATGCTTCTCACAAACCAAAGGATCTCAGAACAAGCCTGATGTTTTCGGTAGGGTACGTCCCACCTTTGGGGACGAAACGATATCCGCTGCCTCTTATTGCTTTCAAAAATTTTCTAGTGTCAACATAGAACAATAGGATTGTCGTGCCAATTTTTTGGATTTTTCAGGGTTCGTTTGGACATTTTTATGCATCAATTGAGTTTTCAATGCATTTATGAGCACAATTCAAATTTGAACTACATGCACATGCTCTAATGCATATAAATTGGTTGAAAATTCAAATATGTGTCCTTGGTTGCTTGCTTAGGTCCCATGCAAGAAATGGGAATGAATGTCAAACACCCTGCCACCGTCACTCGGCCGCAAACATTGAGATTCCTGGTTTTTAAATTCTAGTAAATCCAAAACTTGTCTGAAATTCATGAAACTTGGCATGCTATCATGGAGCGGCATCAACATGTCATGGTAAAAATATTGTCCCATTTGGGGCAGGTTTGGGGATATGCTTCTCACAAACCAAAGGTTCTCACAACAAGCGTGATGGTTTCGGTAGGGAACGTCCCACCTTTGGGGACAAAACTATATCCGCTGCCTCTTATTGCTTTCAAAAAATATCTAGTGTCAACATAGAACAATAGGTGTGTTGTGTCAATTTTTGGGATTTTTTGCGGTTCGTTTGGACATTTTTATGCATTAATTAAGTTTTTGATGCATTTATGTGCATAATTCAAATTTGAACAACATGCACATGCTCTAATGCTCCCATGCAAGAAATGGGAATGAATGTCAAACACCCTGCCACCGTCACTCGACCGCAAACATTGAGATTCTTGATTTTTAAATTCTAGTAAATCCAAAAATCGTCTGAAATTCATGAAACTTGGCATGCTATCATGGAGCGGCATCGACATGCCGTGGTAGTTTTTTTGTCCCATTTGTGGCAAGTTTGGGTCTAAGCTTCTCACAAACCAGAGCTTCTCACAACAAGCCTGATGGTTTCGGTAGGAATGTCCCACCTTCGGGGACGAAATGATATCCGCTGCCTCTTATTGCTTTCAAATTTTTTGTAGTTGACACATAGAGCAACAGGAGTGTTGTGTTAAATTTTGCAATTTTTCGGGGTTCATTTGGACATTTTTATACATTAACTAGGTTTTCTAGGTATTTTATGTGCATAATTCAAATTTGAACTACATGCAAATGCTCCAGTGCATATAAATTGGTTGAAAAATCAAATCTTTGTCCTTAGATTCATGCTTAGGTCCCATGCAAGAAATGGGAATGAATTTCAAACACTAGGGCACTATTGATTGCGGGCAAAACGTTGAGATACTTTGTTTTTTAAATTCTAGGAAATCCAAAACTTGTCTGAAATTCATGAAACTTGGCATGCTATTATGGAATGGAACCCGACATGCTGTTGTATTTTTTGTGTTCATTTTGAGAGAAGAAGCACTCGAATAACAGCCAACAAAGGCACTTTCAAACAAATAGTTGCCACTCTAACCTCGCAAACATTTGTATAATTCAAATCGTGTGAGTTATGTTAACCATTCACTTGACGCCACATGTCTTCATTCTAATGGCTATAGGAGGTTCCATGCAGATAGCTGCTTGACTGAACGGGAGGCGTGCGAGCGCAGTCCAGTGTGCAGGCTGACCGAGAGGCGTGCAGGCTGTCCTCCAATGCGCTGGCGCACCGGGAAGTGTGCGAGCGTAGTCCGGTGTGCAGGCTGGCCCGAGAGGCGTGCAAGCTGTCCTCCAATGCGCAGGCTCACCAGGAAGCGTGCGAGCTATACACTGCGCCGGCTCACTGGGAATCGAGCCCTTTGACTTGCATGGCCGCCCATCTTCCTCTCCATTAATGGCGCTCGAGCCGCTGCTTAATACGGGCGGCCTTACTGTTCGCCTCCCATTCCCCTCCGTCCCGCAGACCTCCACCAACGCCATGGCGCAGAAGGATCATCTGCCAGTAGTCTTCAAGTTTGGTGAAGTCGACTCCGAGCCGGAGGAGATAGAAATTAAGGAGGAATGGGGCCTCATGGACATGGCCCAGAACGAGCTGGCTCCGGCTGTTGCTGCCCTCGCTCCCGTCCCAGCTCCTATCCCCGCTCCCGAACTAGCGACCATCCCCGTAGCATTGACGAGCTGGTCGCCGAGCACTATCGCAGAGCTGGAAGCCGCAGGCGTCACCAAGGTATCCGTAGACCCGCGCGAGCTCGTGTACATGCCAGCGTGCCCGTGCCCGTGCGCGCCCCTCCACCCACCGCGGCGCCAGTCCTCGTGTTTTTGGCTGCACCTGTCATGCCCGTGCCCGTGCGCCCCCCCTCCTCAGTGGCATGGGACGCCGCCGTCGACCGCTGCCTCTCAGCGCCGCCAGCTGTCGTCCTCGCACGCCCCACCCATCGATCGCGCGACGACATGATGTTTGATTTCCAAGTGAAGAACATTGTAAGCTTCCTTGAAGTCTTCAACAACACCGTCCCGGAGGATGACAACGACAAGGATGGTGCGGCACGCCACCTCCGCCACCGCCGGAAATAGTTTTTTTCTTGGGTTTAATATTGTATCTCTCTCGCAAATGTTTTAGTTAGAATACCCGTATGTAAACCGACAGCTTCCCCAGGAAGCCAAGGGAAAATGTGCCGAGCAGGATTTGTGCAACTATTGATCGCAAACGTTTTAGATAGAGCACCTATATGCAAAGCGAGAGCAGGATTTGTGCATCTCTTAAACACAAACGATTGTTTTGGATGACCCGCGTGCAACCGCTTACAAACAATTTGGTAAGATTTGCATCTGTCATATTGGGTATGTTGCCATTTGTCAAACTTGAAATGTTGACATTTGTTGATCTAGTAACATTGCCATTTGTCAACCTTGTAACACTGCGATTTGTCAAAATATGCAGCTAAAAACCACTAGCACTATCTAATTTTCGCAAGTAAAATTCAGTAATTAAGCATAGATTTCATTCATAGATTAAGCAGTCATGCTTAATTTATACACACAGTTCAACTCGACAGCTGAACCGACCAAAATTTTCCCCAATTGTTGCCAACCACGTACTGAAATAGCTAGTTCTATTTTATATACTAGCTAATTTTAAGTATGTTGTGCAGTACGACCACATGTATAGTCAGATGAACTGAACAAAATAGCCCCTAAATACTAATACTACTATTGTGGAGGGGCTTTGTACTACTTCCGGCAGCCTCTCCTCTTCTGAGCGCTCTCACTAAGAGGCAGAGGAGGAGGAGCCTACCAACGAGCTGGACAAATGCAATATGGTGCCTGCCGCTGATGCGCGTTCGGCGATGCTCGCTAGCTCGAACGCCCACCGCCGCTCCAGACGATCCCTCTCGAAGCGGTGGTTCTCCTCGTAGATATCTTGGTTCCTCGCCTCTAAGGTGGCGTGTGCCACGGACATGGCGGCGGTAAGGCTCTTTGCATGCTCGACGAGGTGTTCCTCCTCCTCCCGCTGGAACTCAGTGTAGCACGCAAGGTCGCTGACGGACGTGCCGACATCCAACTCTGACTCCCGCCTTTGGGCGGCGGTGGCGGAGCGGGTGATGACCCCGGCGGTCGACGGTGGGCTGGCGGCCAAAGTTGGCCGATGATGGGGTGGCGGCCATGACCACCATCTCCCGACTTCAGGCCGCAGTGGCAGAGCGGGTGATGGCCACGATGGCCGGTAGTGGGGTGGCGGCCACGACGGCCACCTCTCGCCTTTGGGCCGCGATGGCGAAGCGGGCGATGGCCCTAGCTCTCGACGGTGGTGTAGCAGCAACGACAGCCGGCAACAGCTGCCGACTGGCATCGGCGGCGGAGCGTGTGGTGGGTGTTCTACGCAAACCCAACAGGGACACCGCGCACTACACTACACCGGAGACTGTGCCGCTGCCTCGATGCAGCCTCCCAGCTGGAGCTGTCGTCTGATGACGGCGGAGTGGCTGAGCGACCACGACGGACCGGTGCCATTGGCGATTGTGGGAGAAGACTCACTGATCGTGAGGGTTTTTATAGCAGGCCGGTAAGCATTGGGATTTTGGGGGATTACACTCAGTCGGGCGGGAAGCTTGTGCGGGAACCTGCGAGGTTGCGCGGGAACGGGATCACCGACGATTCGTTAGCGCCACCGTTTAGCCAAAAGAATGCTCCCGCGCGCTGCGCAAGCTTGCGCAGTAAGCCGTCTGTGGCAGCGAGGTGACAAGACGTGCAAGAGGAGGACGAAAGGCCACGTACACATACGGTTAACAAAAAAAACGTTTGCGGTTGAATTACCTACTATACACTCATCCTAGTTTATAAGTAGGATTTAACTAATAAAATACGAATGCATGTCGCCAAAGATTATATAATTGGATTCGTATTTGAACATAGTTTCCAATTATATAATTTTTATAACATGCATTAACATTTTGTTGGTTAAATTTGACGGCAAAGTAGGGCACATAATATAAAGGGGACGATAGACCAAGACGGAGGTAGTAGCACACGGCCGCTCTCTAGGCAGCGACGCAAGTGTCGGCCGGCTTCTAAGTGACCATTTCCTACGCGTTCAACTACTCTATGCATGTGGTTGCTTGTTGTTGAGGCGGCCGTGGTGCGCTCTGTTCGCGTCCCATCGTGCGCGCTCTACCCTCTCGCGTCCCTCCGAGTGCTCTGCCCTCGTCCCTCCACGCGCGCTGCCAGTGTTGGGGGCCGGCGCATGATCACGCACGTTCGTGTGCATGCGGTTGCGCTGGGCATGGCCCCATAATGCAGTTACCTGATGCAAAAACTGCCATGCGGACGCGCCGAGAATCCAGGCTGCCCAACACTCATTTATTCATGCGGCCATTTACCTTCATCTCTCCCGTCATACAACACAATAAGCACCTCCACGACGACACATACAGATAGGACATCCAGCGGTTCCAATGGCGATCCCCGTGGCTCCAATGGCGCTCCCAGCGGCCGACGATGACAACGACAGGCATGCATGCATCACCTAGTAGACACCCATGCGAGGGGGAACTCCCTCGAGGTGGTGTACAGGAACAATCCGGTGTCGATGGAGAGCTCCATCCAAACTATGGAGCAGTTCCTTCTCGAGGACAAGTACCAAGTGGTCGGCTTCGACCTCGACTACACCATCGGTCATGCCGGGAATGATCAGAAGATTGCCGTCACCCAGTTGTGCGTGCGATATGACGTCCTCATCTACCACTAACACCTGGCCACAAGGCCTTGCGAGCGTTTCTCCAGTTTTATCAAGAGCTCCGACTACAAGTTCGCTGCGATGGACATCACCAACGATCTAAAAGCGCTCAAGGTTTCGAGCTTGAAATGCCCGAATCTTGTCAACATCTTTTAGCGGTGTGTTTGTCGAGATCTGATGAATTGTGGGTTTATAATCAAGTTTATCTATGAGAAATATTTGAATCTCCTTTGAATTCTTTTATGTATGATTGGTTATCTTTGCAAGTCCCTTCGAATTATCTGTTTGGTTTGGCCTACTAGATTGATCTTTCTTGCAGTAGGAGAAGTTCTTAGCTTTGCATTCAATCTTCTGGTGTCCTTTCTGAGTGACAACAGGGGCAGCAAGGCACGTATTGTATTGTTGCCATCGAGGATAAAAATATGGGGTTTATATCATATTGCTTGAGTTTATCCCTCTACATCATGTCATCTTGCTTAATGCGTTACTCTGTTCTTATGAACTTAATACTCTAGATGGAGGCAAGAGTAGGTCGATGTGTGGAGTAATAGTAGTAGATGCAGGCAGGAGTCGGTCTACTTGTTGCGGATGTGATGCCTATATACATGATCATGCCTACATATTCTCATAACTATGCACTTTTTTATCAATTGCTCCACAATAATTTGTTCACCCACCATAATACTTATGCTATCTTGAGAGAAGCCACTAGTGAAACCTATGGCCCCTGGGTCTATCTTTTATCATATAAGTTTCCCATCTATCTTTTATTTGCAATCTTTACTTTCCAATCTATATCATAAAAATACAAAAAATATTTATCTTATCTTATTATCTCTATCAGATCTCACTTTCACAAGTTACCTTGAAGGGATTGACAACCCCCTTATCACGTTGGTTGCGAGGTTCTTGTTTGTTTGTGTAGGTACGAGGGGCTTCTGAGGAGCCTCCTACTGGATTGATACCTTGGTTCTCAAAAACAGAGGGAAATACTTACGCTACTTTGCTGCATCACCCTTTCCTCTTCAAGGGAAAACCAACGCAGTGCTCAAGAGGTAGCAACCTCCAGGACCACTACAAGGTTTGGGGTAGCGCCAAGAACAAAATTGAACTCCCTGGTTGACCTCGCCTCGGCCATCATCAACCCCTACTACATGAAGATGAAGGATGAGAGAAAGAAGGACAAGGGCACCTGGCACAGTGTTTGGCATCAAAGACTGGATGAAGAACACATCAAGTACGCGACCAATGACGTGTACACAAGCTACGAGATGTACAGGCGGTTCGTTGACATGAGGAAGTGTCTTGTTCATGACCGAGCCGAGGGATTGGGCCACAGAGCAGTGGCGGGAGCGTCACAAGAAGTAGATGACTAGACGGTCGTTTCTCCTACTTTATAATGCATGCAATTGTTTATTGAGGTGTGTGCGAATGATCTGTATAGTCACTTATGTAATTGGATGTTTATTTCAGTTATATATATATATATGTTATTCTTCTATAGACAGAGCAAATCACACGGCTTATTAGCAGCAATCGTCTGTGTTATTATTGGTCTTCGCACACATTTTTTATCACGGACCTGTTTGCCGCGTATCACACACATATTGCTCAGTTGAACCGTTTCCAATGTGTTGCGCAATAAAGGTTGCAAAGAGGGATCTACAGCAGCAAGGACCGGCTTCCCTACTTATAGCTCATCTAACAGAACTCCCAAGTTTAGTGTGTTGAGGCTGGAGTAGTCATGAGATGGGTGACCAGATGGGAAGTCGGTCGATGCAGGCAGGAGTCGGTCGATGTGTGGAGTAATTGTAGTATATGCAGGTAGGAGTCGGTCTACTTGTTGTGGACGTGATGCCTATATACATGATCATGCCTAGATATTGTCATAACTATGCACTTTTCTATCAATTGCTCGACAGTAATTTGTTCACCCACCGTAATACTTATGCTATCTTGAGAGAAGCCACTAGTGAAACCTATGGCCCCCGGGTCTATCTTTTATCATATAAGTTTCCCATCAATATTTTATTTGAAATCTTTACTTTTCAATCTATATCATAAAAATACCATAAATATTTATCTTATCTTATTATCTCTATCAGATCTCACTTTCGCAAGTTACCGTGAAGGGATTGATAACCCCTTTATCACGTTGGTTGCAAGGTTCTTGTTTGTTTGTGTAGGTACGAGGAACTTTTGAGGAGCCTCCTACTAGATTGATACCTCGGCTCTCAAAAATTGAGGGAAATACTTACGCTACTTTGCTGCATCAGCATTTCCTCTTCAAGGGAAAACCAACACAGTGCTCAAGAGCTAGCAAGAAGGATTTTTGGCGCCGTTGTCGGGGAGGTCTTCGCTCAAGTCAAGACATACCAAGTACCCATCACAAACTCATCTCCCTC
Organism: Triticum aestivum; assembly: GCF_018294505.1. Classification (NCBI taxonomy): domain Eukaryota; kingdom Viridiplantae; phylum Streptophyta; class Magnoliopsida; order Poales; family Poaceae; genus Triticum; species Triticum aestivum. The sequence continues at coordinate 686,976,305 of NC_057798.1, read as the reverse complement.
GCATTACATTATTTTCCATTTGCCTCTGGTTTTCCTCTCCCCCACTTCACCCTTGCCATTTTATTCGCCCTCTCTTTTCAGTTCGCCTCTCCCTTTCGCTTGCCTCTTGTGTGCTTGTGTGTTGGATTGCTTGTCACGATGGCGCAAGATAATACCAAATTGTGTGACTTTTCCAATACCAACAATAATGATTTCCTTATCACTCCGATTGCTCATCTTAATGATGCTGAATCTTGTGAAATCAATGCTTCTTTGTTGAATCTTGTTATGAAAGATCAATTCTCCGACCTTCCTAGTGAAGTTTCCGGTACTCATCTAAATAACTGTGTTGGTTTGTGTGATATGCAAAATCAGAAAGATACGGATAATGATATTGTTAAATTGAAGTTATTTCCGTTTTCACTTAGAGATCATGCTAAAACTTGGTTTTCGTCTTTGCCTAAAAATAGCATTGATTCTTGGAATAAGTGCAAAGATGCTTTTATCTCTAAGTATTTTCCTCCTGCTAAGATCATCTCTCTTAGAAATGATATTATGAATTTTAAACAACTTGATCATGAGCATGTTTCCCAATATTGGGATTTAAATGAAATTAATGATTCGTAATTGCCCTACACAAGGTTTGAATTTATGGATGATCATACAAAATTTTTATGCCGGATTGAATTTTGCTTCTAGAAATCTTTTAGATTCAGTCGCGGGAGGCACTTTTATGGAAATCACTTTAGGAGAAGCTACTAAACTCCTTGATAATATTATGGTTAATTATTCTCAATGGCACACCGAAAGATCTACTAGGAAAAAAGTTCATGTGATAGAAGAGATTAAAGTTTTGAGTGGAAAGATTGATGAACTTATGAAATTATTTGCTACCAAGAGTGCTCCTATTGATCCCAATGATATTCCCATGTCTACTTTGATTGAGAATAATAATGAATCTATGGATGTGAATTTCGTTGCTAGGAATAATTTTGGTAACAACGCGTATAGAGGAAACTTTAATCATAGGCCGTTTCCTAGTAATTCCTCTAATAATTATGGTAATTCCTACAACAACTCTTATGGAAATTTTAATAAGATGTCCTCTGATTTTGAAAATAGCATTAAAGAATTTATGATCTCCCAAAAGAATTTCAATGCTTTGCTTGAAGAAAAATTGCTTAAAGTTGATGAATTGGCTAGGAACGTTGATAGACCTTCTCTTGATGTTGATTCTTTGAAACTTAGATCTATTCCACCTAAGCATGATATCAATGAGTCTCTAAAAGCCATGAGAATTTTCATTGATGAGTGCAAAGAAATAACAACTAGGATGCGTGCTAAGAAAGATTGCTCTGTAAGAGCGTGTTCTTCTAGTTTCCATGAAAATAATGATGAAGATCTAAAATTTATTGATGTATCCCCTATTAAATCTTTGTTTTGCAATATGAATCTTGATAATGATGGGACTATAGATGAGTCAACTTTAGTTAAAAGGTGTCCCAGTGATTTGGAGTTTTTAGATCTTGATGCTAAATTTGGTAAAAGTGGGATTGGAGAGGTCAAAACTTTAAATAGGAATGAACCCACTATTTTCAATTTCAAGGAATTTAATTATAATAATTGTTCTTTAGTAGATTGTATTTCCTTGTTGCAATCCGTGTTGAATTCTCCTCATGCTTATAGTCAAAATAAAGCTTTTACCAAACATATTGTTGATGCTTTGATGCAATATTATGAAGAAAAACTTGAATTGGAAGTTTCTATACCTAGAAAACTTTATGATGAGCGGTAACCTACTATAAAAATTAAAATTAAAGATCATGAATGCTATTCTTTGTGTGATTTGGGTGCTAGTGTTTCCACGATTCCAAAAACTTTATGTGATGTGCTAGGTTTCCATGAATTTGATGATTGCTCTTTGAACTTGCACCTTGCGGATTCCACTATTAAGAAACCTATGGGAAGTATTAATGATGTTCTTATTGTTGCAAATAGGAATTATGTTCCCGTGGACTTTATCATTCTTGATATAGATTGCAATCTTTCATGTCCTATTATTCTTGGTAGACCTTTCCTTAGAACAATTGGTGCAATTATTGATATGAAGGAAGTGAATATTAGATTCCAATTTCCATTAAGGAAAGGCATGGAACAATTCCCTAGAAACAAAGTCAAATTACCTCATGAATCTATTATGCAAGCCACTTATGAAATTAATAGCAAAGATGGCAATACTTAGATCTATTCTCGTTTTTGTGCCTAGCTAGGGGCGTTAAACGATAGCGATTGTTGGGAGGCAACCCAATTTTATTTTTGTTCCTTGCTTTTTGCTTATGTTTAGTAATAAATAATTCACCTAGCCTTTGTTTAGATGTGTTTTTATGTTTTAATTAGTGTTTGTGCCAAGTAGAACCTATTGGACAACCTACGGTGATAGTTAATTTGATTCTGCTGAAAAACAGAAACTTTTGCGCGCACGAGAATAATTTTAAGAAATCACAGGACGTGAATTTTAGTTGATTCCTTTTGCAGTAGATCAATAGACAAATTTCCCAGGACTTCCTATTTTGGTAGGATTTTTAGAGTTCCAGAAGTATTCGAAAGATACAGATTGCTACAGACTGTTCTGTTTTTGGCAGATTTTGTTTTTCGTGTGTTGTTTGCTTATTTTGATGTATCTATGGCTAGTATCAGGGAGTATGAACCATATAGAAGTTGGAATAAAGTAGGTTTAACAACAATATAAATAAATAATGAGTTCATCATAGTACCTTAGGTGGTGGTTTTTATTTCTTGCACTAACGGAGCTTATGACATTTCCTGTTGAGTTTTGTGTTGTGAAGTTTTCAAGTTTTGGGTAAAGATTTGATGGACTATGGAATAAGGTTTGGCAAGAGCCTAAGCTCGGGGATGCCCATGGCACCCCAAGTAATCCAAGGACAACCAAAATCCTAAGCTTGGGGATTCCCCAGAAAGCATCCCCTCTTTCATCTTCATCTACAGGTAAGTTTACTTGGAGCTATATTTTTGTTCACCACATGATATGTGTTTTGCTTGGAGTGTCTTGCATGATATGAGTATTTTACTTTTAGTTTACCACAATCATCCTTGCTGTACACACCTTTTGGGAGAGACACACATGATTTGGAATTTATTAGAATACTCTATGTGCTTCACTTATATCTTTTGAGCTAGATAATTTTGCTCTAGTACTTCACTTATATCTTTTAGAGCATGCCGGTGGCCTATTTTGTAGAAATTGTTGATATCTCATTATTCACTTATATTATTTTGAGAGTCTTTTAGAACAGCATAGTATTTTCTATGGTTATAAAATTGGTCCTAGAATGATGGGCATCCAAGTTGGGTATAATAAAAGCTATCATAGGAAGTGAATTGGATGCTATGATCAATTTGATGCTTGATAATTGTTTTGAGATATAGAGGTGGTGCTATTAGAGTCATGGTAGTTGGGTAATTGTGAATTCAAAGAATACTTGTGTTAAAGTTGGCAAGTCCCATAGCATGCACGTATGGTAAAAGTTGTGTAACAAATTTGTTGCATGGGGTGCTCTTTTGATTGCCTTCCTTTTGTGTGGAGGCCGGGATCGCGTGATGGTTAACTCCTACCAACCCTTCCCCTAGTAGCATGTGTAGTAGTACTTTGCTTCGAGGTCTAATAAAACTTTTGCAATAAGTATATGAGTTCTTTATGACTAATGTGAGTCATGGATTATACGCACTCTTACCTTTCCATCATTGCTAGCCTCTTTGGTACCGTGCATTGCCCTTTCTCACCTTGAGAGTTGGTGCAAACTTCGCCGGTGCATACAAACCACGTGATATGATACACTCTATCACACAAAAACCTCCTTATATCTTCCTCAAAACAGCCACCATACCTACCTATTATGGCATTTCCATAGCCATTCCGAGATATATTGCCATGCAACTTTCCACCGTTCCGTTCATCATGACACGTTTCATCATTGTCATATTGTCTTGCATGATCATGTACTTGACATCGTATTTGTGGCAAAGCCACCATGCATAATTTTTATACATGTCACTCTTGATTCATTGCCCATCCCGGTACACTGCCGGAGGCATTCATATAAAGTCATATCTTGTTCTAGTATCGAGTTGTAATCAATGAGTTGTAAATAAATAGAAATGTGATGATCATCATTATTGGAGGATTGTCCCTTATATAAAAAAATAAAGGCCAAAAAAGAAGGCCAATAAAAAAATAAAAAAAAGAGAAAGGCCAAATAAAAAAGGCCCAAAAAAGGGGGGGACAATGTTACTATCTTTTTCCACACGTGTGCTTCAAAGTAGCACCATGTTCTTCATATAGGGAGTCTCATATGTTGTCACTTTCATATACTAGTGGGAATTTTTCAATATAGAACTTGGATTGTATATTCCAACGGTGGGCTTCCTCAAAATGCACTAGGTCTTCGTGAGCAAGCAAGTTGGATGCACACCCACTTAGTTTCTTTTGTTGAGCTTTCATACATTTATAGCTCTAGTGCATCCGTTGCATGGCAATCCCTACTCCTCATGTTGTCATCAATTGATGGGCATCTTCATAGCCCGTTGATTAGCCTCGTCAATGTGAGACTTTCTCCTCTTTTGTCTTCTCCACACAACCTCCATCATCATATTCTATTCCACCCATAGTGCAATATCCATGGCTCACGCTCATGTATTGCATGAGAGTTGAAAAAATCTGAAGCGCGTTAAAAAGTATGAACCAATTGCTTGGCTGAAACTGGGGTTGTGCATGATGGGAGTATTTTGTGTGATGAAAATGAAACATAGCCTAACTATATGATTTTGTAGGGATGAACTTTCTTTAGCCATGTTATTTTGAGAAGACATGATTGCCTTGTTAGTACGCTTGAAGTATTACTATTTCTTATGTCAATATGAACTTTTCTTTTGAATCATTTGGATATGAACATTCATGCCACAATAAAGAAAATTGCATTGAGAATTATGCTAGGTAGCATTCCACATCAAAAATTATGTTTTTATCATTTACCTACTCGAGGACGAGCAGGAATTAAGCTTGGAGGTGCTTGATACGTCTCCAACATATCTATAATTTTTTATTGTTCCATGCTATTATATTACCCATCTTGGATGTTTATGGGCTTTACTTTACACTTTTATATCATTTTTGGGACTAACCTACTAACCGGAGGCCTAGCCCGAATTGCTGTTTTTTTGCCTATTTCTGTGTTTCAAAGAAAAGGAATATCAAACGGAGTCCAAACGGAATGAAACCTTCGGGAGCGATCTTTTTGTAACAAACGAAATCCAGGAGACTTGGAGTGGACATCAAGCAGCAGACGAGGAAGCCACGAGGCAGGAGGGCGTGCCCTAGGGGGGTGGGCGCACCCCCCACCCTCGTGGGCCCCTTGTGGCTTAACCGACCTACCTCCTTCGCCTATATATATCCACGTACCCTGAAAACATCCAGGAGCACCACGAAAAACTATTTCCACCACCGCAACCTTCCGTATCCGCGAGATCCCATCTTGGAGCCTTCGTCGGCGCTCCGTCGGAGGGGGAATCGACCATGGAGGGCCTCTACATCATCTCCAAGGCCTCTCCGATGAGTTGTGATTAGTTTACCACAGACCTTCGGGTCCATAGTTATTACCTAGATGGCTTCTTCTCTCTCTTTTAATCTCAATACAAAGTTCTCCTCGATCTTCTTGGAGATCTATTCGATGTAACTCTTTTTGCGGTGTGTTTGTCGAGATCCGATGAATTGTGGGTTTATGGTCAAGTTTATCAATGACAAATATTTGAATCTCCTCTGAATTCTTTTTTGTATGATTGGTTATCTTTGGATGTCTCTTCAAATTATCAGTTTGGTTTGGCCTACTAGATTTATCTTTCTTGCAATAGGAGAAGTGCTTAGCTTTGGGTTCAATCTTGCGGTGTCCTTTCCCAGTGATAGCAGGGGCAGCAAGGCACGTATTGTATTGTTGCCATCAAGGATAAAAAGATGGGGTTTATATCATATTGCTTGAGTTTATCCCTCTACATCATGTCATCTTGCTTAATGCGTTACTCTGTTCTTATGAACTTAATACTCTAGATGGAGGCAGGAGTAGGTCGATGTGTGGAGTAATAGTAGTAGATGCAGGCAGGAGTCGGTCTACTTGTTGCGGATGTGATGCCTATATACATGATCATGCCTACATATTCTCATAAATATGCACTTTTTTATCAATTGCTCCACAATAATTTGTTCACCCACCGTAATACTTATGCTATCTTGAGAGAAGCCACTAGTGAAACCTATGGCCCCTGGGTCTATCTTTTATCATATAAGTTTCCCATCTATCTTTTATTTGCAATCTTTACTTTCCAATCTATATCATAAAAATACAAAAAATATTTATCTTATCTTATTATCTCTATCAGATCTCACTTTCACAAGTTACCTTGAAGGGATTGACAACCCCTTTATCGCGTTGGTTGCGAGGTTCTTGTTTGTTTGTGTAGGTACGAGGGGCTTCTGAGGAGCCTCCTACTGGATTGATACCTTGGTTCTCAAAAACAGAGGGAAATACTTACGCTACTTTGCTGCATCACCCTTTCCTCTTCAAGGGAAAACCAACGCAGTGCTCAAGAGGTAGCAACCTCCAGGACCACTACAAGGTTTGGGGTAGCGCCAAGAACAAAATTGAACTCCCTGGTTGACCTCGCCTCGGCCATCATCAACCCCTACTACATGAAGATGAAGGATGAGAGAAAGAAGGACAAGGGCACCTGGCACAGTGTTTGGCATCAAAGACTGGATGAAGAACACATCAAGTACGCGGCCAATGACGTGTACATAAGCTACGAGATGTACAGGCGGTTCGTTGACATGAGGAAGTGTCTTGTTCATGACCGAGCCGAGGGATTGAGCCACAGAGCAGTGGCGGGAGCGTCCCAAGAAGTAGATGACTAGACGGTCGTTTCTCCTACTTTATAATGCATGCAATTGTTTATTGAGGTGTGTGCGAATGATCTGTATAGTCACTCATGTAATTGGATGTTTATTTCAGTTATATATATATGTTATTCTTCTATAGACAGAGCAAATCACACGGCTTATTAGCAGCAATCGTCTGTGTTATTATTGGTCTTCACACACATTTTTGATCATGAACCTGTTTGCCGCGTATCACACACATATTGCTCAGTTGAACCGTTTCCAATGTGTTGCGCAATAAAGGTTGCAAAGAGGGATCTACAGTAGCAAGGACCGGCTTCCCTACTTATAGCTCATCTAACAGAACTCCCAAGTTTAGTGTGTTGAGGCTGGAGTAGTCATGAGATGGGTGACCAGATGGGAAGTGGACTCAATATTAACTAGTTGGATCAGCAACTACAAAAGTTTATTATACACCTTTGTATTATAAACCTTTGTACTGACCCATCCCATCTAGTTAATATCAAGGTCTTTGTTTTGTAATTCTTGACATTTTTTGTTTTCTGAACACATGTTGATTGGCTTGAAGAAGGTCTATCTAGTTACTTCTTGATAATTGTTTATACGCAAGCAACTAGTTTGCATTTTCAAATTTTTTGTACGAACAGAATCGCACACGAACTTACTACACTAACCGTGTGTGTTATAATTTCTCATCGCAAACAGTTCATCAGAGTGGGCTGTTTGCTGCATATCACACACATCTAGTTTACAAGAATCGTTTGTGTTCTTTTGACTGATCACAAATGTCACATATCACACACATCTTGTTAAGATGAACCGTTTCCGTTCTCTTGCCTAATCGAAAGCAGTTCCTCCGAGTGAACCGTATGCCGTATATCACACACACCTTGATCTGGCTGACCATTTCTGTTGCATTCCCTAATAGCACACAATTCATCGGAGGGAACTATATGTCGTATATCGCACACACATTGATATGGATGCCCGTTTCTGTTGTTCTTCCTCATCGCAAACAGTTCTGCTGGATCAGCCGTATGCCCTGCATCGCACACGCAACTAAAATCAGAATTGTGTTTGATGCATCGGTCATCGCAAACATTTTGGACATTTTTGACGGTTCTCTGACACCACCATTTGAGATTATTACATCACATACAGTTTCTCGAAGGGTCTTTGATCACAGTGTCGCGTTAGCATCATCCTGCAGTAGTGATATGACAATGATGGAGCGTGTCATAATAAATGGAACGGTGGAAAGTTGCATGGCAATATATCTCGGAATGGCTATGGAAATGCCATAAAATGTAGGTATGGTGGCTGTTTTGAGGAAGGAATATGGTGGTGTATGGTACCGGCAAAAGTTGCACGGTACTAGAGAGGCTAGCAATGGTGGAAGGGTGAGAGTGCATATAATCCATGGACTTAACATTAGTCATAAAGAACTCACATACTTATTGCAAAAAATCTATTAGTTATCAAAACAAAGTATTACATGCATGCTCCTAGGGGGATAGACTGGTAGGAAAAGACCATCGCTCGTCCTCGACCGCCACTCATAAGGAAGACAATCAATAAATAAATCATGCTCCAACTTCATCACATAACGGTTCACCAAACGTGCATGCTACGGGAATCACAAACTTTAACATAAGTATCTCTCAAATTCACAACTACTCTACTAGCATGACTCTAATATCACCATCTTCATATCCCAAAACAATCATAAAGAATCAAACTTCTCATAGTATTCAATGCACTTTATATGAAAGTTTTTATTATACCCATCTTGGATCCCCATCATATTACGACCAATTTTATAACCAAAGCAAATTGCCATGCTGTTCTAAAAGACTCTCAAAATAATATAAGTGAAGCGTGAGAGATCAACAATATCTATAAAATAAAACCACCACCGTTCTATAAAAATATATAAGTGAAGCACTAGAGCAATATTATCTAGCTCAAAAGATATAAGTGAAGCACATCGAGTATTCTCATAAATTCCAATTCATGTGTGTCTCTCCCAAAAGGTGTGTACAACAAGGATGATTGTGATAAACTAAAAAGCAAAGACTCAAATCATACAAGACGAAGACGAAAGAGGGGATGCCTTCCAGGGCATCCCCAAGTTTAGGCTTTTGGTTGTCCTTGAATTTACCTTGGGGTGCCTTGGGCATCCCCAAGCTTAGGCTCTTGCCAATCCTTATTCCAAAATCCATCAAATCTTTACCCAAAAACTTGAAAACTTCACAACACAAAACTTCAAAAGAAAATCTCATGAGCTCCGTTAGTATAAGAAAATAAACCAACACTTTAAGGTACTGTAATGAAATCACTATTTATTTATATTGGTGTTAAACCTACTGTATTACAACTTCTCTATGGTCCATACCCCCCGATACTACTCATAGATTCATCAAAATAAGCAAACAACACACGAAAAATAGAATCTGTCAAAAACAGAACAGTCTGTAGCAATCTGTAACTTTAAAATACTTCTATAACTCTAAACATTCTGAATTGGTGGGCGTGAGGAATTTTTCTATTAATCATCTGCAAAAAGAATCAACCTAAAAGCACTCTGCAGTAAAAAATGATAGCTATTCTCGTGAGCGCAAAAGTTTCTGTTTTTTACAGCAAGATCGCAAAGACTTCACCGAAGTCTTCCCAAAGGTTGTACTTGGAACAAACACTAATTAAACATAAAACCACATCTAACCAGAGGCTAGATGAATTATTTATTACTAAACAGGAGAAAAAAAGCAAAGAACAGAAATAAAATTGGGTTGCTTCCTAACAAGCGCTATCGTTTAATGCCCCTAGCTAGGCATAAAAACACGAATAGATCTAGGTATCATCATCTTTGGTATGCAATCCATAAGTAGCTCTCATAATAGATTTATAAGGCAATTTAATTTTCTTCCTAGGAAAGTGTTCCATGCCATTCCTTAACGGAAATTGGAATCTAATATTTCCTTCTTTCATATCTATAATTGCACCAATCGTTCTAAGGAAAGGTCTACCAAGAATAATAGGACATGTAGGATTGCAATCTATATCAAGAACAATGAAATCTACGGGCACATAATTCCTATTTGCAACAATAATAACATCATTAATCCTTCCCATAGGTTTCTTAATAGTGGAACCCGCAAGATGCAAATTTAAAGAACAATCATCAAATTCATGGAAACCTAGCACATCACACAAAGTTTTTGGAATCGTGGAAACACTAGCACCCAAATCACACAAAGCATAACATTCACAATCTATAATCTTAATTTTAATAGTAGGTTCCCACTCATCATAAAGTTTTCTAGGGATAGAAAGTTCTAGTTCAAGCTTTTCTTCAGAAGATTGCATCAAAGCATCAACGATATGTTTAGTAAAAGCTTTATTTTGATTATAAGCATGTGGAGAATTTAACACGGATTGCAACAAGGAAATACAATCTATTAAAGAACAATTGTCATAATTAAATCCCTTGAAATCTAAAATAGTGAGTTCATTTCTATGTAAAGTTTTGACCTCTTCAATCCCACCTTTATCAATTTTTGCATCTAGATCTAAAAACTCTGAATCATTGGGACGCCTTTTAACTAAAGTTGACTCATCTCCAATCCCATCTTTATCAAGATTCATATTGGAAAAGAAAGATTTAATAGGAGTCACATCAATTACTTTTAGATCTTCATCATTATTATCATGAAAACTAAAGGAACTCACTTTTACAAACCAATCTTTTTAGCACGCATCCTAGCGGTTCTTTCTTTGCACTCATCAATGGAAATTCTCATGGCTTTGAGAGACTCATTGATATAATGCTTAGGTGGAATAGATCTAAGTTTCAAAGAATCAACATCAAGAGAAATTCTATCCACGTTCCTAGCCAACTCATCAATCTTAAACAATTTTTCTTCAATCAAAGCATTGAAATTCTATCCACGTTCCTAGCCAACTCATCAATCTTAAGTAATTTTTCTTCAATCAAAGCATTGAAATTATTTTGTGAATTCATAAATTCTTTAACACTATTCTCAAAATCAAAGGACATCTTATTAAAATTTCCATAAGAGTTGTTGTAGTAATTACCGTAATTATTAGAGGAATTACTAGGAAACGACCTAGAATTAAAATTTCCTCTATACGCATTGTTACCAAAATTGTTCCTTCCAACAAAATTCACATCCATAAATTCATTATTATTCTCAATCAAAGTGGACAAAGGCATATCATTAGGATAAAAAAACACTTTTATTAGCAAACAATTTCATAAGTTCATCCATCTTTCGACTCAAAACATTAATCTCTTCAATCGCATGAACTTTTTTACTAGTGGATGTTTCGGTGTGCCATTGAGAATAATTGACCAAAATATTGTCTAGGAGTTTGGTACCTTCTCCTAAATTGATTTCCATAAAAGTGCCTCCTGCGACCGAATCTAAAAGATTTCTAGAAGAAAAATTCAATCCGGCATAATTTTTTTGTATAATCATCCACAAATTCAAACCATGTGTTGGGAAATTACGTATCATTAATTTCATCCTCTCCCAAGCTTGTGCAACATGCTCATGATCAAGTTGCTTAAAATTCATAATATCGTTCCTAAGAGAGACGATCTTAGCGGGAGGAAAATACTTAGAGATAAAAGCATCTTCGCACTTATTCCATGAATCAATACTATTTTTAGGCAAAGAAGAGAACCAAGTTTTAGCATGATCTCTAAGAGAAAACAGAAATAGCTTAAATTTAACAATATCATTATCCACATCTTTCTTCTTTTGCATATCACACAAATCAACGAAGTTGTTTAGATGGGTTGCGGCATCTTCACTAGGATGGCCCAAAAATTGATCTTTCATGACAAGATTCAACAAAGCGGTATTAATTTCACAAGATTCACCATTGGTAGTAGGAGCAATTGGAGTGTTAATAAAATCATTGTTGTTGGTATTGGAAAAGTCACACAATTTAGTATTATCTTGAGCCATCATGAAAAGCAATCAATCCAACACACAAACACACAAGAACCGAGCGAAAAGTGACAAATTAAAGAGGGGCAAAGAAAAGGCAAAGGTTTTCGAAAATCGTTTTAGAAGTGGGGGAGAGGACAATGAGAGGCGAATGGCAAATAATGTAATGCGAGGGAGAAGAGTTTATGATGGGTACTTGGTATGCTTGACTTGGCGTAGATCTCCCCGGCAACGACGCCAGAAATCCTTCTTGCTACCTCTTGAGCATGCGTTGGTTTTCCCTTGAAGAGGAAAAGGGTGATGCAGCAAAGTAGCGTAAGTATTTCCCTTAGTTTTGAGAACCAAGGTATCAATCCAGTAGGAGACGACACACAAGTCACCTAGTACCTGCGCAAATAATCAAGAACCTTGCAACCAACGCAATAAAGGGGTTGTCAATCCCTTCATAGTCACTCGCAAAAGTGAGATCTAATAAAGATAGTAAAGTAAATATTTTTGGTATTTTTGTTGTATAGATTTGACAGTAAAGGTTGCAAAATAGTAAACGAGATGCGATATAATGGAAAAGAGATGCAAATATAATAGGAAAGAGACCCGGGGGCCATAGGTTTCACTAGTGGCTTCTCTCAAGATAGCTTGTATTACGGTGGGTGAACAAATTACTGCCAAACAATTGATAGAAAAGCGCATAATTATGAAGACATCTAAGGCAATGATCATGAATATAGGCATCACGTCCATGTCAAGTAGACCGAAACGATTCTGCATATACAACTATTACTCCACATCGACCGCTATCCATCATGCATCTAGAGTATTAAGTTCATAAGAATGGAGTAACACATTACGCAAGATGACATGATGTAGAGGCATAAACTCAACCAATATGATATAAACCCCATCTTTTTATCCTGGATGGCAACAATACAATATGTGCCTTGCTGCCCCTACTGTCACTGGGAAAGGACACCGCAAGATTGAACCCAAAGCTAAGCACTTCTCCCATTACAAGAAAGATCAATCTAGTAGGCCAAATTAAACCAATAATTCAAAGAGACTTGCAAAGATATAAAATCATGCATATAAGAATTCAGAGAAGAACCAAATAATATTCATAGATAATCTTGTTCATAAATCCACAATTCATGGGATCTCGGTAAACACACCGCAAAAGAATATTACATCGAATAGATCTCCAAGAACATCAAGGAGAACTTTGTATAGAGAATCAAAGAGAGAGAATAATCCATCTAACTAATAACTATGGACCCGAAGGTTTGTGGTGAACTACTCACTCTTCATCGAAGAGGCAATGGTGTTGATGTAGAAGCCCTCTGTGATCGATTCTCCCTCCGGCAGATCGCCGGAAAAGGCCCCAAGATGGGATGACACGGGTACAGAAGGGTGCGACGGTGGAAAAGTGGTTTCGTGGCTCCCCGTGATGTTTCTAGGGTATAAGAGTATATATAGGCGAAAGAAGTACGTCGGTGGAGCTACGAGGGGCCCATGAGGATGGGGGCGCGCCTACCCCCCGTGGGCACGCCCTCCTGCCTCATGGCCTCCTCGTGGCATTCCAGACTTCAACTCCAAGTCTTCTGGTTTGCTTTTGGTCCAAGAAAGATCATCGCGAAGATTTCATTCCCTTTGGACTCTGTTTGGTATTCCTTTTCTACAAAACTCTAAAATAGGCAAAAAAATAGGATATGGCACTGGGCCTCCGGTTAATAGGTTAGTCCCAAAAATAATATAAAAGAGCATATTAAAGCCCGTTAAACATCCATAACAGATAATATAATAGCATGGAACAATCAAAAACTGTAGGTACATTGGAGACGTATCAGTCATCCAAAACAACCGTTTGCGTTGAAGAGATGCGCAAATCCTGCTCTCGCTTTGCATACGGGTGTTCTATCTAAAACGTTTGCGATAAAGAGCTGCACAAATCCTGCTCAGCACATTTTCCCTTGGCTTCCTAGGGAAGCTGTCGGTTCGCATACGGGTGTTCTAACTAAAACGTTTGAGATCGAGATACAATATTAAACCCAAGAAAAACAACTATTTCCAGCGGCAGCAGAGGTGGCGTGATGCATCGTCCTTGTTGTTGTCGTCCTCTGGGACACCGTTGTTGAAGTCTTTAAGGCAACACAAAATGTTCTTCACTTGTAAATCAAACATCATGTAGTCGCACGATCGACGGGCGGGGCGTGGGAGGACGGAAGCTGGCAGCACTGAGAGGTAGCGGTCGATGGCAGCGTCCCATGCCGCTGAAGGGGGAACGCGCACAGGCATGGGCGCGACGGGTGCAACCAAACGCATGGGGACCAGCGCCGTGGTGGGTGGAGGGGCACGCACGGGCACGGGCGCTGGCGCTAGCGCTGGCATGTACATGAGTTCGCGCTAGTACGCGAAGACCTTGATGAAGCCCGTGGCTTCCAGCTCTGCGATAGTGCTCGGCGACCAGCCCGTCAATGCTACTGGGATGGACGCTGGCACGGGCGCGGGGATGGGAGCTGGGACGGGAGCGGGGGCAGCAACAGTCGCGGCCATCTCATTCTGGGCCATGTCCATGAGGCCCCATTCCTCCTTATTTTCTATCTCCTCTGGCTCGAAGTCGACTTCACCAAACTTGAAGACTAGTGGCAGATGATCCTTCTGCGCCATGGCGTTGGTGGAGGTTTGTGGGAGGAAGGGGAATGGGAGGCGAACAGTAAGGCCGCCCTTATTAAGCAGCGGCTCCGGCGCCATTAATGGAGAGGAAGGCGGACGGCCATGGAAGTCAAAGGGCTTGATTCCCAATGAGCCTGCACAGCGTACAACTTGCACACTTCTCGGTGAGCCTGCGCATTGGAGGACAGCTTGCACGCCTCTCGGTCAGCCTGCGCACTGGACTGCGCTCGCACGCCTCCCATTCAGTCAAGCAGTTGTCCGCACGGCACCTCCTATATCCATTAAAACTAAGACACGTGGCGTCACGTGAATGGTTAACATAACACACACGATTTGAATTATACAAATGTTTGCGATGTTAGAGTGGCAGCTATTTGTTTGAAAATGCCTTTGTTGGCTGTTATTCGAGTGATTCTTCTCTCAAAATGGACACGAAAAATACCACAACATGACGTGTACCATTCCATGATAGCATGCCAAGTTTCATGAAATTCAGACGGGTTTCAGATCTGCTAGATTTTAAAAACAAAGTATCTCAATGTTTTGCCAGCAATCAACAGTGCGCTAGTGTTTGAAATTCATTCCCATTTCTTGCATGGGACCTCAGCATGCACCCAAGGACAAAGATTTGATTTTTCAACCAATTTATATGCATTGGAGCATGTGCATGTAGTTCAAACTTGAATTATGAACATAAAATTCCTAGAAAACCTAGTGAATGTATAAAAATGTCCAAACAAACCCCAAAAATTGCAAAACTTAACACAACACCCCTGTTGTTATATGCTGACACTAGAAATTTTTTGGAAGCAATAAGAGGCAGTGGATATCATTTCGTCCCTCAAGGTGGGACGTTCCCTACCGTAACCATCAGGCTTGTTGTGAGAAGCTCTGGTTTGTGAGAAGCTTATACCCAAACCTGCCCCAAATGGGACAAAAAAATTACCACGGCATGTTGATGCCGCTCCATGATAGCATGCCAAGTGTCATGAATTTCATATGAGTTTTGGATTGACTAGAATTTAAAAACCAGGAATCTCAATGTTTGTGGCCGAGTGATGGTGGCAAGGTGTTTGACATTCATTCTCATTTCTTGCATGGGACCTAAGCATGCAACAAAGGACACAGATTTGAATTTTCAACCAATTTATATGCATTAGAGCATGTGCATTTAGTTCAAATTTGAATTATGCAAATAAATGCATCGAAAACTCAATTAATGCATAAAAATGTCCAAACGAACCCCGAAAAATCCCAAAAATTAACACAACACTCCTCTTATTCTATGTTGACACTAGAAATTTTTTGAAAGCAATAAGAGGCAGCGAATATCATTTCATCCCCAAAGGTGGGACGTTCCCTACCGAAACCATTAGGTTGTTTTTGAGAACCATTGGTTTGTGAGAAGCATATCCCCAAACCTGCCCCAAATGGGATAAAAAAATTACTACGACATGTTCATCCCGCTCCATGATAGCATGCCAAGTTTCCTGAATTTCAAACGAATTTTGGATTTACTAGAATTTAAAAACCAAGAATCTCAATGTTTGCGGCCGAGTGACGGTGGCAGGGTGTTTGACATTCTTTCCCATTTCTTGCATGCGACCTAAGCATGAAACCAAGGACACAGATTTGAATTTTCAACCAATTTATATGCAGTAGAGCATGTGCATGTAGTTCAAATTTGAATTATGCACATAAATGCATTGTAAACTCAATTAATGCATAAAAATGTCCAAACGAACCTCGAAAAATCCATAAAATTGAAACAACACTCTTATTGTTCTATGTTGACACTAGAAATTTTTTGAAAGCAATAAGAGGCAGCGGATATCATTTCGTCCCCAAAGGTGGGACGTTCCCTACTGAAACCATCAGGCAATTTTTGAGAACCTTTGGTTTGTGAGAAGCATATCTCCAAACCTGCCCCAAATGGGATAAAAAAATTACCACGACATGTTGATGCCGCTCCATGATAGCATGCCAAGTTTCATGAATTTCAGACGAGTTTTGGATTTACTAGAATTTAAAAACAGGAATCTCAATGTTTGCGGCCGAGTGATGGTGGCTGGGTGTTTGACATTCATTGCCATTTATTTCATTCTTGCATGGGACCTAAGCATACAACCAAGGACACAGATTTGAATTTTCAACCAATTTATATGCATTAGAGCATGTGCATGTAGTTCAAATTTGAATTGTGCTCATAAATGCACTAAAAATGCAATTAATGAATGAAAATGTCAAAACAAACCTCGAAAAATCCCAAAAACTGACACAACACTCCTGTTGTTCCATGTTGACACGAGAATTTTTTTGAAAGCAATAAGACGCAATTGATATCATTTCGTCCCCAAAGGTGGGTCGTTCCCTACTGAAACCATCAGGCTTGTTGTGAGTACCTCTGGTTTGTGAGAAGCATATCCCCAACCTGCCCCAAATGGGACAAAAAATTTACCACGTCATGTTGATGCCGCTCCATGATAGCATGCCAAGTTTCATGAATTTTAGATGAGTTTTGGATTTAGTAGAATTTAAAAAGCAGGTATCTCAATGTTTGTGGCCGAGTGACGGTGGCAGGGTGTTTGACATTCATTCACATTTCTTGCATGAGACCTAAGCATGCAACCAAGGACACATATTTGAATTTTCAACTAATTTATATGCATTAGATCATGTGCCCGTAGTTCAAATTTGAATTATGCACATGAATGCATAGAAAACTTAGTAAATGTATAAAAATGTCCAAGCGAAGCCCGAAAAATCCAAAAAATTGACACACCACTGGTGTTGTTATATGTTGACACGAGAAACATTTTGAATGTAAGATGAGGCAACATATATCGTTTCATCCCCCAAGGTGGCACGTACCCTACTGAAACCATCAGGATTGTTGTGAGAGAAGCTCCGGTTTGGGAGAAGCTTATACCCACACCTGCCCCAAATGGGACAATATTTTTATCACGGCAAGTCGCTGCCGTTCCATGATATCATGTCAAGTTTCATGAATTTCAGACGAGTATCTCAATGTTAGCGGCTGAGCGACAGTGTCAAGGTGTTTGACATTCATTCTCATTTCTTGCATGTGACCTAAGCTTGCAACCAAGGACAAACATTTGATTTTGCAACCCGTTTTTATGGACTGGAGCATGTGCTTCAATTCTGAATTGTGCACCTGAAATGGCTAGAAAACCAATTTAATGTATAAAATTTCCAAACGAACCCTGAATAATTCCAATTTTTTTACGACACACATATAGTTGCATGTTCACTGTAGATAAAAGGTCTAGCAATTCAAACACCATCCATTGCTGCTGTGACCCCATTATGTATTTCAAATCAAAATTAAAAAACAAGTAGATCCCACACAACTTATTATCACCAACCGTATGAGATGCAGTACAAAATATCCTAGAGCACCGTCGGTGTATAGTACGCCTATGGCTTACGCGAGAATGTGTCTCGGCTACAGTCCACAGCCGGCGTGTCAAGCACACTAGTTTGCTCCCCAAATATCATTTCACTATTCAATCATCGCCGATGAAAGATGGGGATGTGGAACCGCGTCGTGAGGGCAACTTCGGCGGCCCACTCCAGCGAGAGCGTGGCCGCAGCCTCCATGCGCGTGCTAACAAGGTGCATGAGCGCGGCCGCAATCTATGACCGGGAGGCCAAGTCATCCCAAACGGACATTGTTGCACCTTAGGTGGTGGCAGCAACATCTACCTTGGGGATAGCAGCTGGCGAGAGCGGCATAGTAGCTGTCCGTTCCATAGCAGTGACCTTATCCTTGATGGAGGCCACCCACGACCATGTCGAGGCTACCCACGCCCAGCTCATGGCGGTCACCTCACAAATCGTACGAAGCTTCTCCGACAACGGTCGGCAACCCACGGCGAAAGAGTTGGCAATCGACGAGAGCGTTCGAGCAGCCGTCCGTTCCTCCACCACATACCTGGTGACGACGGAGCCCTTCCAAGCCCAGATCGCTGCCGCCCACGCCCAACTCCTGGCGGCCTTTTCCAAAGAGATGGCAGATGCGTATGGCGAGATGCTTGCCGAATATGGTGCAATGGATGCCATGGAGCTCCTTCCCCAGGAGACTGTCAGGCGTGAGCTAGACATGGAGGAGGCGGCGGAGATCGACGAGCACCAGCCATAGTAGTACTCTTTGTTTTTGTTTACTTAAGAGTGCTGGTCTTTAATTTGTTTGAGTAATGTTTAGTCCATCTAGCTCTGGTTAATTGCTAAACTTGCTCGATTAAGAAGTGTGGGTGTGCTTTAGTCTCGTTTCTGTACCCAAATTATGCAATGATGTGGATGAGCACTGTAACCAGGGAAATGGAACCAAATTTTTTGACATTCAAACTCATCACACACGTGCTAAGCTATCTGAATCATTTGTGATGTTCACATATTGTACACAGTTCTGAATAAGGGACCGTGTCTGATGACACTTTGCGTGCCAGTTTTTTCACTGAAGCGATTCCAGATTTTTGGCTTCCGCGGAAATATATACCTCCCCGCCACTCCCCCCCCTTACAAAAAGCCACATTTCCCCTATTTCTGCCTTCCTTTCCAAGTTGAAACCTTCACTCCTTGCTTGCAGCGCCGCCCCCCTCGCTGGCGACCCTCCTTCATGCTTCTCGACCTCGTCTATCCAGGCAGGTAATCCACACCAGACCCACATCCTCCTCCGCCTTCCACTTCCCACATGCCCTGACCGCCAGCGCGGAACCTTCCACCCAAATCACCGACCCCTCCACAGAATAAGCCGCCCTAAGCCATGGTGCACACAGTATAGCCAAGAGCTCAAGGAGCATTTGGCAGCGGAGAAGCAAATCGTGGCCGCACGGACGGATGAGGACACGATGTCTACCATTCGTGCCGACCCCCAGATCTTGGAGGAGCACCTTGCCATTTGCTAGCTACACCGGTTAAGCATGCTTTGTTTAACCGTTGCGTGTGATGCTCCTGCCTTTCCTTAACAAATTCGAGTGAATTGTGCTATCTAATTTTACCATGCAATCTATTGCTCCTGTGTATATGTTCTATATGTCATGTAGTGTCGTGCTCACTTATTAACTGTTTGG
Organism: Triticum aestivum; assembly: GCF_018294505.1. Lineage (NCBI taxonomy): Eukaryota > Viridiplantae > Streptophyta > Magnoliopsida > Poales > Poaceae > Triticum > Triticum aestivum. The sequence continues at coordinate 686,956,626 of NC_057798.1, read as the reverse complement.
TTAATTAGTTGTCGTCTTCACGTAACTATTTGGTTCAATTCTGGAAATGTGATGTTCAATTCTTCATGTTGCAATTTTTTATTGTCTTCCATGTGAGAAATAAATCAAATTTATCTTTACAAAATACATGAGAAATGAATACAATTGCTATATTTCCAAGTTGTCAACCATGCTTGGTTTGGTTATACAATGTGCAATGTGGTGCTCAGTTAACGTTTGGTTCATTTATGTTGTGGTGTTTAGTTAACTGTTTGGTTCAATTCTGCAATGCGATGTTCAATACCATATAAGAAGTAAATCGAATTTGGTTGTACTAAATACATGAGAAACAAATACAATTGCTATACTTACAAGTTGTTAAGCATGCTTGGTTCGGTTAACTATCTGATCTTCTATTAGGAGTCTGTTAGATTGTGCAATGTGGTGCTCAGTTAATGTTTGGTTCATTTGTTGTGGTGTTTAGTTAACTGCTTGGTTCAATTCTGCAATGCGATGTCCAATTGTCGTGGGTGGAATTTTGTATTGTTGTGCATGTGAGGAATAAATCAAATTTGGCTGCACTTAATACATGAGAAACATATACAAGTGCTATATTTCCTAGTTCTTAATCATGCTTGGTTTCGAAATGGGTTTTCCATGTGGCTTGAATTAATGTGATGAATCTGCAATTTGCTTATTTTTCATCAACATATTTTACTGATAGCATGCGAACCCTTACTTAACCTGATGACTAACTACGTTATATGTGTTGCAGGGAAACAATGGGAAGCACTGAGGTTTACAATCGGGATCAGCACGTGCATGGCCTGTTGTCTAATAGCACATTATTGTGCAATTGCAGGAACCATTCTAATATTTAGGTTTTTAACAATTTGGTCTTCCACATTTAGGTCCTGCTGTCAGAGGTTTTGAGCCACTATTCGAACCTTTTGGCATATGGGGAAATGAATTGTCCTTGAATATCAATCATGTCAAGAAACTCAGAAAAAATGTTAGGATAAAGAAATTAGCACAAAAAACAACAACATCTTTGTCTGCACAATGAAGAAGACATCAGTTCACTACAAGATGGTACTAACTATTATACCTTGCCTTTGTTATTCCCTTGCCCCATCTCCAATATGGAGAAGATATTTATGCACATCCTTGTTTTCAGGCCTTTCGAAAGCAGTTCACTGATGATTACCTCTCAAACCACCTCTATGGTTAGGCAGCGAGGAAGGTTTTCATACAACACCCACGGTTCAATATTGAAGTGTTCCTGAAGAGGAGGAAGGATGGATGGTCAATCATCCACAGGCACTGGCCTAAAGTTGAAAAGACCTTCAACATCAATGAATGCTCAATATTCGCCTTCCACTTCAGCAGTTTTCCCGATGAGATGCATCTATCTATGTACCGTCTATGATGATAGTTTTGAAAGGTTCTACACGTTGCATGTGAAACTTGGTGCTGGTGCAGTTGTGTAATGGGGTAGGTGAGTGCTGAAGCTATATCATGTTGTACTCTGATGTATTTCAATTATGATATCCTGCTTCCTTAATATGGGAATGAAATATATTATGTGTTTAATATGAATGTCAATTAGATTAATAAATGGATTATTATTAATCGAGCAATTATCCAACTAATGGCGAATTAGCCTGCTAATTGGTTTTTGCTATTGCAAATGGTTATTGAAAAAATACCGTGGGCGATGTCCTAAGGCAACTCACACAGTTTCTAGGAATAAACTATGTTGGATTGATGAACAATCACACACGACATTCTCTTCAAAACTGTTTGCGTTAGGCCACCTTGCGCAAACGTTTACCGCATGAAAATTGTGTGTGATGGACAACCTTTGCCACTATAGGATCGAAAGTATGTCTAGCGGGGGGATTAGACTACTGGAACAAATAAAAATCTAGCCTTTTCCCAATTTTAAGTCTTGGCAGATTTTAGCAACTTTACACAAGTCAAGCAATCAAACTACACATGCAATTCTAAGAGTATAGCAGCGGAATGTAAAACATTGCACATGAAGGTAACGGGAGGATTTTGGAGTGTGCAAACGCAATTTTAGACATGGAGATTTTTGGCGTGGTTCCGATAGGTGGTGCTATCGTACATCCATGTTGATGGAGACTTCAACCCACGAAGGGTAACGGCTGTGCGAGTCAACGAAGGGCTCCACCCACGAAGTGTCCACGAAGAAGCAACCTTGTCTATCCCACCATGGCCATCGCCCACGAAGGACTTGCCTCACTAGGGTAGATCTTTACGAACTAGGCGATCTCCTTGCCCATACAAACTCCTTGGTTCAACTCCACAATCTTGACGGAGGCTCCCAAGTGACACCTAACCAATCTAGGAGACACCACTCTCCAAAAGGTAATAGATGGTGTGTTGATGATGAACTCCTTGCTCTTCTGCTTCAAATGATAGTCCCCCCAACACTCAACTCTCTCTCATAGGATTGGATTTGGTGGAAAGATGATTCGAGTGGAAAGCAAGTTGCGGAAGGCTAGAGATCAAGATTTATGTGGTTGGAATGGAATATCTTGACCTCAACACATGAGTAGGTGTTTCTCTCTCAGAAAATGAATGCTGGAAGTGTAGGCATGTTCTGATGGCTTTCTCCATGAATGAAGAGAGGGTGGAGGGGTATATATAGCCTCCACAAAAATTCTAACTGTTACACACAATTTACTAAACTCAGTGAGACCGAATCAGAAAACTCGGTCAGACTGATTTAGTTCATAATGTGACCGTTAGGCATTTTGGTGCGACCGACATGTCAACTCGGTGGGACCGATTTCTTTAGGGTTAGGGCATAACGTAATCTTGGTGAGACCGATTAGACAAACTCGGTGGGACCGACTTTGGTAATAAGCTAACGAGAGATTTGGTCAGGCAAACTCGATGGGACCGATTCGCTAATCTCGGTGAGACTGAAACGTTACGAAGGGAAAACAGAGAGTTTGCATTGCAAACTCGGTGGGACCAATCTCTCATCTCGGTTAGACTGAAATGTTACGAAGGGAAACATAGAGTTTGCAATCCCATCTCGCTGAGACCGAGATCCCTATCAGTGAGATCGAAGTGACTAGGGTTTCTAGCAGTGGCTATGTCAAGTGAACTCGGTGGCGCCGGATAGATCAAATCGGTGGGTCCGAGTCTGACTTTTACTTTTAGACATATGTGGATATGAGAAAGTGGTTGAGGGTTTTTGGAGCATATCACTAAGCACTTTGAGCAAGCAAGCCATTAAGCAACACCGCATCCCCTTTTAATAGTATTGGCTTTTCCTATGGACTCAATGTGATCTTGGATCACTAAAAGTAAAATGTAGAATCTTGAGCTTTAGAGCTTGAGCCAGTCCTTTGTCCTAAGCATTTTGAGGGGTCCACATTCCTAATCCATGCCATGCCAATCATTGAACTTTACTAAAATATTCATCTTTAAATAGCATTAGTTCAATAAGCTATATGTTGTTAATAATTACCAAAACCACCCAGGGATAGTTGCACTTCCAATCTCCCCCTTTTTGGTAATTGATGACAACATATAGATCAAAGCTTTGACAAATAATAATAAGATTGAAATACATCATCGCTTTGAGAAGTATGTGATAAGCAAGAGCTCCCCCTAAATTTGTGCGTTATTTAAGACTTGCTTTTGAATGCAAATGCACAATCGATTAGTATCATGGGTTACTCTTCCATGTCACGTACATCTTGGTGGAGCGCTCAAAAAGATAGCAATTAAAAGCATGCACTCATCACCAAGCAAAGTAATGATCATATATGGATATAAGAGATAATATCATCCAAGCAAACATTAAAGTAGCATATGATCAAACATATGATCATACAAGTATCTTACACAAGGAAATAAGGTATCAAACAAGCACACAATAAAGTTCACTAAACAAATATCAAGAGAGACAAAAAGCAACACTCTCTCTCGAAGCCTATGATCTATACATATTTCTCCCCCTTTGGCAACAAGTTACCAAAAAGTTCAAATATGCATAGTGCAATGCGTCTCTCAGGCTTGGTCTTCAGGAGGTGGTGTAGAGAGAACTCCAAGGATGAAGGCATCAGTCGATGTAGCTGGAGCTGGTGGAATGGCTGCTAGAGGTGGCACTGAAGTTGTAGCTGCTGGTGCTGATGTGGTAGCTCTAGTATCTGGTACTGGCACTGCAGCTGACCTCTGACCTCTTGGAACTCTCTGAAAAGCATTTGTAGTTACCTTCCCTTTCTTCTCCTCTACTTCCTCCTGGAGCTGCTCAACTGTTGTCTGCATCTCAGTTACTTTCAGATCAAGATCATAGAATTTTTGTTCAATGATCCTCTCCAAGCTCTCCTGATTCTGAGTCGGGGTGGACAAGCCCTTCTCAATTCTCAAAGTTGATTGGATCAGATATCCAAGTTGATCTTGTTTTCTCTTCAAGAACACTTGAAATGCCTCTCCAGCACTTGGCATCCTTGCGGCTTTTTCTACCTTAGCCTTAGCTGTCTTCTCTTGTGCTTGCACTGATGAAGGTTCATCCTCATCCATTACAACTATGTTGTCTTCAAACTCTGGGTAGAGAGCTAAATGCTCCTTTTCCAACAAGTAAGTGCCTGTGCCCGTCTTTGAGTTGATGAGCACCTGAATGTGTGGAGCATACCCACAAGACCTTTTCTGGTCAGTAGCTGTCCTCTTGATTGTCTCTACGATCAGACTCATGACCTTGAATTTTTGAGGCACATAAAAAATGTGCAGCAAGTTGATTGAATGTCCTCTTATCATCCTATGATCTCCAGATTTGGGCAACTGAGTATGCCTTAAGATGGTTATGATAGTAGGCAGACCAGACAACAAATATTTCACAGAGCCCAACTTATGAGTTTCTAGGGCTTTATCAGGAATTTCCTTATACATACTTGCCATGGAGTTGTGATCTTTCTTCTTCTTGGCATACACATCCAAATCATCCTCGTGGTCTTCTGGGGCATTGATCAACTTTGCCTATTCTTCAACAGTTGATTGGTACCTTGTACTTTCAGACATCCACACTATCCTTCCATCTGGATAGAAACGAGCAATGGAGTAGAATTGCATGATTAGCTCATCATTCCATTTGGTGAGCTTCTGTCCAACGAACTTGTCAACTCCACAAGCTTTGAAGCTGTCATGTACACCTGGAAAGTGATCTTCATTCTCTTTAATATATTCCCAATCAACCCATCTCATATCACAGACAATTGGCTTCTTGTCAAGCAGAATGGTCTCATAGAAATCTTGATGTTCTTTGGTGTGGAACCTGTAGTGCACAACAGTTCTCCTTCTCATTGCATAAGGATCAGACTGTCTGCAAAGTCTCAATCATGCATCCTTTCTGATGTTCATGTCCTCTGCCACTGGATGCATGTCATTGTGGTCTAGAATCTTTGGTTTAAGCTTTCTGAGCACTTGGGCTTCAGCATCTTCTTCATCCATCTCAGGCACTAGGGCCTTGTTCTTCTCCTTACCAGGAATGTTTTTGGTGCTTCTGTTAGGTGCAGACTTGGTGGTTTGAGCAGCAGCTTTGGGAGCAGGTTTGGGCTTAGATGTAGCAGCCCCTAACTTGATTGCATCTCCCATAAGCTTTTGTGACTTGGGTGCTGGTGCAACATCCTCTTCCTCTTCCTCTTCTTCTGAATCTCTTACCATAGTTGAATTTCCAAGAACTTTTGCAAATGTGGTTCTTGCCCTCTTCTTCATCTTGTCATCTCCAACTGCCTTACCATCATCAGATTCTATTGTGAATTTCACGGTTTCTCCTGTTGGAACTTTCCTTGGATTGGACATTGGGACTCTCTTTGTTGGTGCCTTCTTATGCAACCCTGGCTTAGTTGCAGCAGCAGTGCCAGACTCTTTCTTTAGCACTTTCTTCTTTGAGGTGGCCTCATCCACAACAGCACATAGTCCTCATCCTCAGAGTCTGAGGTTCTCTTCTTTCTTGTCCTGGTGGCTGCCTTTGGCAAGTTTCTTGGAGTTCTCCTGCTGCCCTCATCATAGCTGCTTCAGGGACTAGTGCCCTCACTCATTTGCACTTGCTCTTCAGATTTATTCTGGCTATCACTCTGGTCAGACATCTTGGCATGCAAACTGACAGCAAACCCTATGAATAGATATAGATGAGGTAGAGTAGATGAGCATCACAAAGGGCACATATTTTGCAAAACAAATGAGTCAAAAACTTAGTTTTAGTTCTCTACTGAAATGATTTCGGAGCTACCGAATTGATAAACTCAGTGATACCGAAGCAACATTTGGAACCTAAACTAGTGAACTCGGTCAGACCGAGTCACAGTTCGGTGGCACAAAGATTGCTAGGGTTTCACAGAGAACCGAACTCGGTCACACCGATTTGCAGTTTTCGGTCAGACCGAAAAGCGCATGTGCAATGGCCTAAAACAAATCGGTGAGACCGATTTCTACAATTCGGTCAGTCCGAGATGAGTTCAGCGGGGACCTAACCCTAAATTTTCAAATCAAACTTAACCTAAAGGAAGTTTTATCTGGATAGATTGATTTCATATGTGGCAATGATCATGGTGTTGACCTTGTGCTTAGAATCGGAGGTAAAAAGAGAGCACAAGGGGTCTAACTCATACCCTAGTTTGGCGGGAGTTCGCTACGGCGGCAACGGCGAAGCAGATTCCCATTGACATCGACAGAAACCAGCGGTTGGAGGTCGCTGGCGGCGAGGAGGCGATCCGGAGACCAGAGGAGGCAGAGCCGGATATGCGCAAGCTGAGGGCTTTTGAAGAAATTTCCAAAATCTCACCCGTGGATATATATATATCCCGACCCTGTCGGTGTGACTGAGTGGAACAACTCGGTGGCACCGAGATGCAGAATCGCAAGCGGTTACTACGACTCGGTGTGACCGAAATGTTCAAATCGGTTGCACCGAGATGAAAACCTAGATCAACTTAGTGAACTCAGTGTGACCGAAATGGATGACTCGGTCATACTGAAATGCACAAAGAGGTTTTGGAAGTTTAAGTCTTTGACGAATCAGGGACTCCGAGTGCTCCTCACACAGAGTGGTTCCAATCTGACTTGATCAAACTTTGTGATGTAGCATGAATAGTGTTTCAGACGAGAAAAGCATAGATAGCTAGAGGAGGTTCTTAGGCATTCTTGTCCATCCACTTGGCAAAAGAGAAAGAGCCAAACAATCAAAGAAACAAGTGGATGTCCTCGAATGAGTAAAATATGCAACCAACATGCTCACACAAAAAAATGCAAATGAAATATGTGGCAAAGCATGCACAAACACTCTAGCATCTATCAAGCAATTTGCGATGACTAGGTCATCTATATATGAGTATATTGACTTAGGAGTCAAATGAGAACATTTGATCATAGGTCATACTCATCGTTTAAGCACAAGTGGGGTTACCACTTTTACACAAAGCATTGTTGTGTCCACACCGTTAGAGTTGCTTTAGCTCAATTCTTAGTGTAAAGCTCCGAATTGATGTGATATCCCCCCTAAGAGGGATGAACGAACCTTGGGTTTTGTCGATGATGACTGCATGTAGGTGTTGAAGATGTGGACGCTCAATGTTGATGTAGATCATTCGGAGCAATCCATTGGAGTGAGTTGCACTTTCAATACCTACACGGGTTAGTCCCACAAGGAACAAGCAAGGATATCCATAGACATAGAATGATGTACACACAAGATGATGTCCATGAAAGCATTAGGTTACCTTGTCCTTTGTCTTACCAACAAGAGGGTTTGTGACTCCTTGAACTAGTGCAAGATGTGGAAGTTGTTTGCACTTGTTCTTGCCAAAATGATATGAGTGAAGTGTGTTGGCGGAGTCACCCTCAAGAACGCTCTAGTTCTTCTTCCTCGGAATCCACATCTTCTTGATGGGGATCCTTGGGTTTGTAGTCGTACTTGATGAAGTAGAACTCGATGTAGTCTTGGGAACCCACTTGACCAAGGCCTTGGGAGCCTCTTCAAATGCATCAATCTCCTCTTGAAGCTTATCCTTGCCTTTTTGCTTGTGGTCTTATGGTGGAAGATCATCTTGAGCTTGTGTCCCTTGGAAAGAAGTAGGATCATACTTCTCTTGTTGAGGAACAAACTTTGTCTTGGGGTATTGATCTTCTTCCCACTCAACTCCATTGGCATTGAACTTTCATTCAAAACCAACTCCTTGGTTCTTCCAGTGCCTTCCTTCCTTGCGTACAATTTCCTCAAATTGCTTACTTCTGGCAAGGCTCTTGTAAACACCTTTCTCTACAATTCCCTTCAATAAGATATTTTCTTTCTCAAGTGTAACTTGCATAAGAGAATCATTAGTGTAATCAAGTGAACTACTAGAAGCAACAACATTGGATTTAGCATGATTATTGTTACTACTAGAAGAAGAATCTTTCTTACTTTTGTTGCTATATTTAACTTGTGGCATGTAAGTAGACAAGAGTAAACACTTGGCAATGTAAGAATAACTTTTCTTGCGAAGATCATCATTGATTGCCTTTAAAAACTCATGCGTTTGCTCTATGTTGAGCTTTTCAAAGCATAGCTTCTCATGGGTCTCTAAAAGTTCTCGATGATCTTCCAAGGTAGTTTCATGAGCTAACTTAAGAGTGTTTAGTTATTTAGTTAGATGATCAATCTCTTTATTATCATCGTCATTCATGTTATCTTGATTAGCATTATTAATAGCAAATTCATCATAGTTTTCATAAATAGAGTTATTAATAAGTAAATCATCATCACCTAGCAAATCATCTTCATCACTATTGAAATCAACATACTCGGGGTGTGATACCTTTGGGCCTTTAGCCATGATGCATCTTCCAATTCCTTCATTTGGTGTGTCAAATATGTCATAGGAGTTGGTTGACACAAGTGCTAGACCGGCAACACCTTCATCTTGAGTATATTCGGAGTCGGTGTGATAACTTCTTTCAGAGTGATGGTCGGAATCGGAGCTGGATACCCATTCAACAACGTGAGCTTGATGTCTGAAGAACAACGAACTATATGGCGCCCCCTCCCACCCCCACCCCCTCCACGGCGATCTCCACCACCTCCGGCGATCTCCACCCCTAGCCACCAAATTATAGTTTCTCTCCATTAGATCTCTCCGGTGTCTTGAGATCTACTCGTTCATACCCATATTTCATGAGTTCCAATAATGGTTCCACCCTTGGCTTGGACTTCTCCAAGGGTTTGGTTTTTGCTGAGAAGGTTTTTCAATCTACGGGCTTTTCGGTGCATCCCATGGAGGACTCGGAGATCTTTTCCATGGTGGTTTCGTTTGGACGTCATTCCTTCCGTTTGAATGAAGATTCGGTGGCGGCAGCTCTTGAGGCAGCAATTGGCGGCTCGGGTATTGATCTTATGGTTTTCTTGATCAAGGATAAGGTATTTGGCTTTCAGGTATCTTGCAAGGTTGTTGCCATGATCATTATTAGTCTTCGATCTTTTGCTTGTGATCATTTCAAATGTTACTTTCATCTTTGGAGTAACGGGGGCCCGAATTGGAGTCGTGAGTTTAGGATCTGGAATTTGGAATGTGATGCTGAGTGGATCCTCATTAGTCCTTCTAAGCGGCATGCAGCTCTTGGGGTTCTAGCCATGCATTCTAGGCCATCAAAATCTTCATTCAAATCCTCAAATTCTGTTGGCAAGAAATTGTCATTTGCGGTCTTTCAAAATTATAATGCTTGTCGAGGTTATCGGTATCCGGCTACGGAAAATTGTATTCAAACTACTGAAGACGCTGGTTATTCTATCCCGCCACATGAGAGAGTTGTCATCCATCCCGCGCCGCCGGTGAGCCTCCGGTGGACGTCGACAAGGCCGTCTATCTCGTTTGGTACGGTTCAAGATCTCCTGCCGTTATCTGATCGCTCGCAGTCTATCTCGGGCGGGAATTCGGGTACTTTGAATGTGGACGTGCGAACATGTGCCACGGACCATGGGCTGCTCTCCGTTGGGTCTGACAGGGCTGGCTCGGCTTCTTCTGCGGATAATTTGGAGATTCCTTCTTCTCAGCAAGCCAGGGATGATTTTGAGGATTTAATTTCTAATATGGTTGATGAGGCTCTCACGTGTCAAAAGTGTTTGAGGAAGGGACACTTTGCGGACTCTTGCACGTCCAAGTTGTGGTGCATCTCCTGCCTTAAGTCGGGTCACATCAGGAAGGATTGCAACAAATTTGCACAGGTTTTGGGGCTTGTTTGGCAACCCAAATCCACTAACGCTACGACTTCCGAGGCACGCTGCGAGAATATCTCTCTGACAACACTTTTACCAAACTTGGACCTCCCTTCCACTTCCGCATTAACTCCCTTGCCCAGTTCCATCAGCCCAGGCCCCAAGACTCCTTCTGCCTCGCCGCCTGAAACCCCCCCTCCATCGTTGCACTCGCCGTCGTTCGAGGCCGAGCCCCCAATTTCGATGGCGAACTTTCATCTGGATCCTCAGCTTTACGTCCCCGCGGGCCACCATGTCATCGACGGTGGTGAAGATCGCCTTCCAAGAACCTTCATTTCGCCGCATACCCCAATTGTGCGACGCCATGAGGAGTTTATGCTTGCTGAGGTAATGCCTATCCCCCAGCCAGATGAGATAGGTGCTGCTAGAGAGGCTGTAGTTCAGTGGTTGCATGAGCATGGAGTTAGTCAGATCGGCTCAGCCATGGATTCGCTCTGTGGGGCTTTTTGAGCTTCGTGATGCTGCTGTACGTTTCCATCTGCTGCAGCTCCCACCGCAGCCACTGGGCAATGATCGCTTTGTGCGCTTTATGAAGCATGACGAGGGAGAAAATTTGCACGGCATTCAGGGTTTCCGTCAGGGCCTTCTCATGTTCCTGGGCATTCCTTTGGATCTTCTCAATACAGAGTGTATCAGGGTTGCTGTCAACACTTTTGGCAAGTTTCATCATTGGGTTAGCGAGGATCCTTACTTGGTCAGGTCTCTGGTGTTTGATTCCTTCCCTGAAGACATTCTGGTGCCACGTGATGTGGTGTTTATGGATTTTGCACCCTATGGAGGTGCAAGAGTTTCCTGGACTGCTCCTCTATATATCTTGGGGGCAAACTTTGCCGAGCAGATGCCTCAAGATGAGGATTGGATGCCCATCAATGGCAATCCGCACCCGATGCCCGGTGTTCCATTCCCTGAGATGCCCCCTTTCAACCTACCTGCTTTTCCTGCCTTGGGATGGAATGCAGTGCCACCAGCACCTGTGGTCAATGAGATAGCTGATGATAACTGGGGGAACTGGGATGACAATGTAGCCCCTGATCCCGTGCAGGACCAGGAGTCCATGGTGGTAGATTTATCTGCACAGCCAAGCTCTGCTGCTGATGCCCATGTGCCACCTGTTGTAGTTCTTGATGATGAGCAGCCGGAGGCCCCTGTTACTCCTCCATTCAATGAGGAGTTTGCTCCTGATCATTGGGATTGTGGTCTATCAGCCTCCTGTGATTAGGGAGGAATTGGTTATGCCTGCTGTGCCCTATGGGCCTCCTCTACCTCCTGACATGATTTGGAGAAGATCTTTTGAAAGTCTGCTACAAGCTCCTATAGTGTTCTTTGTCCCCAAGCCAGTTCCAATGCAGCCTCTGTCGCCTGTTGTTCTGTCTAAGTGAAGTTGGGATTTCGCTTTCTCTGATCTGGATCTGCCTCGTCTCACTTGGAAGGACCAGGAAGTGGCCAGGCCGGTCGCTAGAGCTTTGTTTGTTGACTCTGCACCTGATCAGGTGGTTCCTCCTATGCCTGTGGTGACTGCGAGAAGGCCACGACAACCATTGGCGCCAACACCAATTGTTGATACGGCCGTCAGACGTTGCACTAGGAGTTTTGTCAAGCGGGATGGTTTCAAGCCCGTTTTCCATGAGCTTGCTATACATCCCAAGAAGAAGAAGCCCAGAGCGAAGCCCTTCACGGCCCATGAGTCTGAAGAGCAGGCTTCTGAAGAAATCCCCCTGGCAACTCCGATTGCGCGGCTTCAGGAAATAGGGAGAGAGTTGGAAATTGATGCCACTGTCCTCTCTGTGGATGCACTTATGGTGGACCCACATGCTTCTACCTCCGTCGATCCTAATGTTTAGCCTGCTCCTGGACTTTTGGGTGTGGCAGGCCCCTAAGATTGCCGCTTTTATGCTTTATGTATGTCAGTTATGTCATGAACTATCTTATGTCTGTGTGGTGGGTCAGCCTTTGTTCTGTTATTTTGGACATGTGACATTGTGTGTCATATGGGTTATGCTGCCCAGTATATGTTCTAATGAGTACCTCATGTAGAAACTGGAGTGTGCTGTGCTGGAATGTTAGAGGTTTGAACTCTGAAGCTAGGCAGCGAGCTGTCAGACAAAAAATTGAGGAATGTCAATGCTCTATAGCTTTCTTGCAAGAAACTAAATGCTCGTCTTTCGATTCCAGATCAATCAAAAGTTTCTGCCCTAAGAGATTAGACTCTTTTGCTTGCTCCCCTTCAATAGGGGCTTCTGGTGGTATTCTTATGGTTTGGAATTCAAACGTTTTTATTGGAAATCTAATTGAAGTTCAGCAATTTGCTGTTGTGACTAAGTTTACCTCCAGGCAGAATAATGAAAGTTGGACCTTGGTTGTTGTATATGGTCCTTGTCAGGGGGAAGCAAGGGACAACTTTATAAACTGGCTATATAATCTCTGTATCCCTATTGATGAGCACTGGTTATTGCTTGGTGACTTCAATTTCCTTAGGTCAGTGGACAATAGAAACTTACCTGGTGGGGACATAAACGATATGTTCATCTTCAATGAGGTTATTGGACATTTGGGACTTCTTGAACTGCCAATTAAAGGTAGATCATACACTTGGTCCAATATGCAGGACATCCCTCTTCTGGAGCAGTTAGACTGGTTCTTCACCTCAGTAGATTGGATCACTGACTATCCAATGACTGAAGTATTGCCTCTGGCCAGGACTACCTCTGACCATATCCCTTGTTTAGTATCAATCAAGACAACCATACCTAAATCAAATCTCTTTAGATTTGAAAACTATTGGTTGGAACTAGAGGGCTTTATGGAGTGTGTGGAATCATCTTGGCTAACCCCATCTAGGAAGACTCACATTACTGCTAAGATTGCTGACAAGTTTAAGCATCTAAGAATGTGCCTTAAGAGATGGCAAATGAATGTTTCCAAGTTAAACTTGTTGATTAGCAAGTGTAATCATGCGGTCTTCCTTTTAGATGAGCTGGAGGAATGGAGGCCCTTGTTTAGACAGGAGTTCAATTTCAGGAAAATTGTGAAGGTCCATTTGGAAAAGCTTTTGCACCTGCACTGCATGTACTGGAAAAAGAGATGCACTATCAGGTATATTAAGGTTGGGGGTGAGAACACCAAGTTTTTTCATGCCATGGCCACTGAGAGGCACACGAGAAATTCAATTGCTAGTCTTAAATTACCTGATGGCTCTGTGGTCTCTGAACATGATCAAATGGCTGGAATTATTTGGAGCTGTTTCAAGAACAGAATGGGCACTTCTAGAGGGATTGCAATGGGTTTTGATTTAGCATCTCTAATAATTCCAGTGGATGGCCTGGATATGCTTACTAAGCCTTTTGAAAAAGAGGAAATGGATGAGGTGGTCAAGCACATGCCTGTGGATAAAGCACATGGACCTGATGGTTTTAATGGTCTATTCTTCAAGAGGTGCTGGCACATCATATCAGCTGATTTCTATGATCTGGCTCATGCTTTTCATGAGGGGACTGCAGTGCTGGACAACATTAATAGTTCTTTCATTACTCTGATACCCAAGAAACTATCACCGGAGGAAGTGGGGGATTATAGGCCTATTTCTCTAACAAGCATGGGTCTGAAGTTCCTTTCTAAGATGTCTGCCAATAGGTTTCAGAGGATAATTATGAAATGCATTCATAAGAATCAGTATGGTTTCATTAAGAGCAGAACAATTCAGGACTGCATTGGTTGGACCTTTGAGTATCTGCATCAATGCCATCCGTCAAAGAGGCCAATTGTGATCCTCAAATTGGACTTTGAGAAGGCTTTTGACTCTGTTGAGCATGAAGCTATCTTCCAAATCCTAAGGCACAAAGGTTTTAATGAAAAGTGGATACTATGGATGAAGCAGTTACTTGCCACTAGTACTTCTTCTGTCCTTTTGAATGGTGTGCCTGGGAGGAAGTTTGTTTGCAAAAAAGGAGTTAGACAGGGGGACCCTGTTTCTCCTCTTCTCTTTGTGATAGCTGCTGATCTTCTGCAAACAGTGATCAATGATATGTTCAGCAAGGGGATCCTAAAGCTACCTATTCCCTGCCATGACCAAGACTACCCTATCATTCAATATGCTGATGATACTCTGATCATCCTCCCTGCTGACAGGCAACAACTTCTAGCACTGAAGTATATGCTGTTGGTGTTCTCTCAGTCCACAGGTCTTGATGTCAACTACCATAAATCTTTTATCATTCCTATAAATGTTGAAAAGGCAGTCATGACTGAGCTTGCTTCTGCTTTTGGATGCCAAATTGGAAAGATGCCTTTTACTTACCTTGGTCTGCCTGTGGGTACTACAAGGCCAAATATGGTGGACTTTGTGCCTCTTGTGGATTGTATGGAGAGGAGAATGACTGCCAGCTCCTCCTTCCTTAATCAAGGTAAGAGGCTGCAGTTCTTAAATTCTGCCTTGTCTTCCATGTCAATCTTCTTTATGGGCAGCCTGGCTGTTCCTGCTGGAATCCTCAAGCAGTTGGAAAGAATTCAAAGGCAATGTCTATGGAGAAAAAATAGGGAGGAGCCTGCTCCATCTCTTGCTGCTTGGGATTTGATTTGTAGACCAAAAAACAAGGGTGGTCTTGGTATTTTGAACCTGGGTGTTCAAAACGTGGCTTTGCTTCTCAAGCATGCTAGTAACTTTCTCAACAGGAAAGACCTACCTTGGGTGTCCTTAATTTGGGACTCATATTATCATGATGGCATGCCGCAGGGAACAACTTCTTGTGGCTCTTTTTGGTGGAAGGATATTTGTAAGGTCTTGCAGAATTTTAGGGACTGCTCCTGGGTGCAAGTCAATGCTGGGGACACTACTCTCTTTTGGTCTGATAACTGGAATCTTGGCAATGAAGTTTCGAGCTTACAGTCTAGATTCCCAAGATTATTCTCTTTTGCCAAGGATCCATGGATTTCTGTTAAGGCCATCTTCAATTCAATAGACTTGTACCAACACTTTCACCTACCTTTGTCTGTTCAAGCCTTTGATGAACTAAACTTGATAAGAAATATGTTGGTCTCCCATACAAGAGATGACACTTGTAAGGATCTATGGTTCTGGCAGGGCTCTTCAAAGGTTTACAAACCTAAGCTGTTTTATGGTCATGTTTTTCAGAAGGAAACATTCAACCACTTGCTGTGCTGGATCTGGAAATCCTCTTGCACTATCAAGATCAAGGTTTTTGCATGGATGCTCATCATGGATAGACTCAACACTAAAGATATGGTTGATAGAAGGCACTGGCACATGGACGATGGTGCTACTTGTAGGCTATGCCCCCTCCAAGTGAGAGAAACCAGAGACCATCTCTTCTTCAACTGCAATTTCAGTGTCAGAGTTTGGAATTATTTGCAGATTGATTGGTCGGCTGGAACTTCAATGTCTGACCTAGTGATCCAGGCAAGGAGAAGTTTTGATAAGCCCTTTTTCAATGAAGTAGTATTTATTGCCTGCTGGAACATCTGGATCATCAGAAACGCCAAAGTGTTCAGAGGTGAGAGGGCAAGTTTCAACAAATGGAGAGGAGCTTTCAGGCATGATATTACTCTTATGCAACATCGAATCAAATCTAGATACAAGGATGAGTTACTCAAGTGGATTTCTTTCTTGCCACCTTAAGTTTTAGCCTTTTCTTTATTTTTATTTTGTTTTTCTCCTCTCCTTTCGGTTACCTCTTGTAATCTGGTTGTTGTAACTGTTGTCTGTCTCTAATAAAGTTTTGATATGCTGTGGGGGTTTTCCCCATAGTCCACAGTCAAAAAAAAACGTGAGCTTGATGTCTTCGTTTTGTGTAGCTCTTTGATGATTTGTCCTTCCTTTCCGAATACTTGATTCTCCGGGAGGTTCTTTGTTCATAACGATCATCTCTACTCTTTCTCTCTCTTGGTGGTGATTCTTCTCTTCTACTTCTTATTTTAGGTGAATCTTCTCTTCTTTTGTAGGGAGCCACACACTCATTGGAGTAGTGTCCGTGTCTTCCACAATTGTAGCAATTACGTTCACGACTCGAAGATCTTTTGTCATTGTAGGACCTTGACTTGAAACTTCTTTCCTTGCTTCGACTCTTGTAGAACTTGTTGAAGTTCTTCACCATTAGGCTCAATTCTTCATCGAAGGTTTATTTCTCATTGATGATGTAGGAGCATCACATGAGGCTTTGTAAGCACCACTTGACATGTTGTGAAGCTCTTCTTTATCCTTGAGTGACATCTCATGAGCAACAATTCTTCCAATGACTTCCGTTGGCTTGAGATCTTTGTAATTGGGCATCATTTGGATCAATGTGCAAACTATATCATATTTTCCATCCAAGGCTCTTAGGATCTTCTTGATGATGAATCTATCGGTCATCTCTTCACTTCCTAAGCCGGTAATCCCATTTGTGATGAGAGCAAGCCTACAATACATTTCAGCGACACCTTCACCATCCTTCATTTTGAACTTGTCAAGCTGACTTTGAAGCACATCCAATTTGGATTCCTTCACGGAGTCAGTACCTTCGTGCATATCAATCGAAGTATCCCAAATTTCCTTTGCATTCTCAAGACGGCTAATTTTGTTGAGTTCTTCGGGGCACAATTCGTTGAAGAGAATATCACAAGATTGAGTGTTGTATTGCAGCATCTTCAACTCTTCTGCGGTACCTTCATGGTTCGGTTCTCTCCCATCGAAGAACTCACCTTGCAATCCAATACACACAACATTAAAAATGGAGGGGTTATGTCCAAGAATATGCATTTTCAACTTATGCTTCCAACTAGCAAAATTAGTACCATCAAAGTAAGGACCTCTACGGTGGTAATTTCCCTCGCTAGACGCCATACTCTCCTAGGTTGTGAAACCAAGGCTATGATCACCAAAAGCTATGAAAATCAAGGCAAATGGAGACCGTAGCTCTGATACCACTTGTAGGATCAAAAGTATGTCTAGAGGGGGGATTAGACTACTTGACCAAATAAAAATCTAGCCTTGTCGGTGTACTAGAGTAGGGGTACCCTAGTATCCCGAACTTGTGCATGGGCAGTTGCAGCCAAGGTCCTCCGCGGTTCCTGTGGAGCCAAGGAGACAAGGCCCCGGCAAGAGGAGCTTGCCGGGAAGGCCAACCAAGGCATAAGAGCAAAGTATCCAAGCCAAGGAGACAAGGCCCCGGCAAGAGGAGCTTGCCGGGAAGGCCCACCAAGGCATCTCAAGGAGTTTTCCGCGACGCGCCACGCGTCCCGGCAAGGCCCGGGGAGCGACAAGCCTCCGGACGCGACAAGACAACGACCGCGGCAAGGCACTTGCCGCGGCACGCTACCACCCTGTACCTACGCTCCAGCGCATCGACCAACGTGTCGCCCTGGGGCCTTCCCAGGCGCGCGTGGCGAGAGGCTGTGCAGCCAGCGGTGCACGGTGGCAAGCAGCGCTGACAAGATTGCCATCGTGGCGAGCGGTGGCGCCCCTGACGGTCCCTTTTTGCACTGTTTTGGGCGACATAGACGGGCATTTAATGCCTTTGTCCCCTGCCGTCAGGGTTAGGTAGGAAACACTGTACAAGTAGCTGTACCAACCACAAGTCCTTTTCCATTTTTACCCTTGTCTACGTTGCCACCTGTCGGTGACCCCTTGAGCATATAACAGGAGGCCCATGCGCAACGTAGAGGGGGGTTCGGAAGGTTCGAAGCCAGAAAACACTCACGCTCGGTCTCGTTAGCAGCTAGAGTGTACTGTAGCACTCAGCGCTCCCGAGCAAGAACTCAATACAATCGGACAAGCAGCAGTAGGAGTATTATCTCTCCGGAGAGCTCCGAAGCTGGGTAAACTGCTCGTGTGCTTCGCCTCGATCTGCTCTTCGTGCGATCTCCGCCTCCCGCCGAACCGAAAGGGGCTCGGTCCGCCGGTCCCATAGGTGTTCGTGGATCAGTTTCCCCGACATCTTTGGCGCGCCAGGTAGGGGAGCGTCGAGGTTGTGTGAACCTGATCCGGCGTTCACACGGGCTAGATCTTCATCTTCTTCATCGACATGCCAGCGAAGAAGAAGACTTCGGCGGCAACTGTTCTGTCCTCGTCGATCCCACCACCACCGGAGCAAACGGGTGGTGGGGTAGACGTCGGCGGAAGAACGGACATTGACGAGGGAGCTCACAGTGATACCAGGTCGAAGGACAAGGCTGCACAGACCTCAGCGTCCGTACAAGCACCGCGCCCGTCTCAGGAGGCGTCGGACCGACAGCGTCATGGTATTCGCAGTACCATACGCTTGTTGGACCAAGATCGAGCTGGAGGATCTCGGGGTGCTCAAGATCAGCGTGCACGCCAACATGCTGGCACGGGTGAAGCATGGTCGCCTGGACGGGATACTGCTCCTTCTAACATAGTTAGGAGTCCGAGCATATCCCGCTCCTCGCACCGTTCGCCACTGCCGCCCACCACTCCAGCAGAAGCTTTGGCGCGAGCTCAACTGCTCCTGGATTACCCTCCAACAGCAGACAAGATCGATGAATGGGGGCCACCATTCAGAGTCTCATCGGCTTCGCCAACGGTGACACTCCGCGGCAGCCGAATACATCGCTGCCGCGGCAGGACTGCCGGGCACGAACCGGTGGCGACGAAACCGGTGGGGGTGCAACCACCGTGCACTCTCCACCCAGAAGGCCAAGATCGCCAACTCGTCGGATCCACCTTGACGGCGACTCCACCTCGTCATCAGATCCACGAGCTCGTCGCGATCAACGCCAAGTTCTTCACGAACGACAGCAAGAGGACGCTCGAACTCGCATTGAGCGCCGAAGAGAAGCGCGGCGTCAATCAGACCAGCGCGTTGGGCCCTCTGTCGACATGCATGCGCCAGGGTAACCAGGCGACTTGCCGTACGCGGTAGGTTTCCCTGCGTTCACTCGTGAGCTGCGGCAAGTCCAGTGGCCTAGCACGAAGAATTTCAAGCCAGATGTGCCAGAGAAGTACGACGGCAAGTCGCATCCGTCGGAGTTCCTCAGCATCTACACCATCGCGGTGCAAGCTGCTGGGGGGCGGGATGACAAGATCCTTGCCAACTACTTCCCGCTAGTACTCAAGCCCAATGTCAGATCCTGGCTCATGCACTTGCCAAACAGCTCCATATCCTCCTGGGCAGACCTACGCCATCAGTTTGTCGGTGCTTTTACAGGCGGTCACAAGCCTCCTGGACAAGAAAGTGACCTTCACCTGCTCGCCCAGAAGGAAGGAGAGCCCCTGCGCAAGTACATTCAGAGATTCAGCCGCGTACAGCACAACATCCCAAATGTCCACCCTGCCGCGGTAATCAGCGCGTTCCATCAGAACGTGCGAAACCGCAGGATGCAGGAGGAGATGGCGATGTGCAAGATCAAAGACGTCAGTGAGCTATATGCCCTGGCCGACAAGTGTGTGCGTGCTGAGGAGGGGAGGAGACTCCCCGGAGAGAATACAGAAGCACCAGGATCAGATAGTGAGGGACCGCTCCAGCAAAGAAAAACCGGCGGCGGAACAACAGGAAGAAGAAAGGCAAAGATGTGCTAGTCGTTGAGCAGTCCGGCAACGGAGGTGGCGCCAAGAAAGCCAAGGCTGGTAGCTCTGGTGGTAACAACTGCTAGGCTGTGGCGTTCGCCGACAAGCAGGACGGCACCAACAAGCAGTACTGCAAGATCCACCGCACCAAGGGCCATGACCTCCAGAGCTGCAAGAAGGTCAAGCAGCTTGTGGAACAGCAAAAGGCTGAATACGAGCGGCGCGACTAGGAGAAAGCCCAGGAAGGTGCTGGAGGAGCTAACAAGAAGCATCCTGGCCAAGGGGGACAACGCGGCAAGGCCAAGCAGCGGCAAGGAGACAGACCTCCCCGCGGCCGCGACAAGGATGAAGATGACGAAGATGATGAAGATATGGATGATGACGAGACCGATGAGTAGGAGTTCCAGAAAGCCACAGAGGTCTTGTGCGTTGACGGCGGTGCTTCTCTGCATACTTCACACCGCCAACTCAAGAAGTGGGTGCGGGAAGTCAATGCAGCGGAACCACCCGTCGAGTCACGCAAACCTCTGAAATGGTCCTGCATGCCTATCGTCTTTGACATCGAGGACCACCCTGATCGCATCACTGCGGTCGGTTGCTTGCCGATGTTGGTTTCCCCAACTATCCGCAATCTCAAGGTCACTAAGATGCTAGTTGACGGCGGGGCCGGCTTGAACCTGATCTCCTCCGCGGTACTCCAGAAACTCCAGATCCCTGATATCGAGCTCGAAGAGACCGGCACATTCCAAGGAATCAATCCGGGAAGGAGCAAGCCGAAGGGAAAGATCACGTTGCCGGTGACATTTGGCAGCGAGTTGAATTTCATAACTGAGAGGGTCACTTTTGACGTTGCTGACTTTCCACTACCCTACAATGGGATACTTGGCCGTCCAGCACTCGCCAAGTTCATGGCAGCCTCTCACTATGCATAAAACGTGCTAAAGATGCCAGGCCCGATAAGTGTCATCTCTGTCCCTGGCGACAAGAAGGATGCCCTTATCTGCGCCGACAAGATCTACCGGGAAGCGGCAGCCGCAACAGATCGCGAGTCACTTGCCGCTGAAGCTCCCAGGGCAAAGAAGACCAAGTCCGGTAAGAGTTCTGATGCCCACTCCGACAAGCGCACCTTTTTGGAGTGTTGTGCTACCGTTGAGGATGCACCATCGAGCTCCACCGGCAAGTGTAAGAAGGCAATGGCAGCTCCACCAGAGACAAAGAAGGTGTCCGCCAAGGAGGACGGCACTGGTGGTACCTTCACCATCAGTGCCACTCTCGACCCTAAATAGGAAAGCGCGCTCGTTGCTTTCCTGCGGGCGAACGTCGACGTGTTTGCGTGGCAACCGTTTGACATCCCCGGTGTTCCCAGGAAAGTAATTGAGCACCACCTGGCCGTCTGTCCTCATGCGCGGCCCGTCAAGCAGAAAGTCAGGAAACAGGCAGTGGAGCGCCAAGAATTCATCGCAGAAGAAATCAAGAAATTGGAAGCAGCAGGCCTTGTCAGAGGAGTGCTCCATCCTACGTGGTTGGCCAATCCTGTAGTCGTGCGCAAAGGCTAACGGGAAATGGAGGCTTTGTATCGACTTTACTGATGTTAATAAAGCTTGTCCCAAAGACCCATTTCCCTTACCGCGCATCGACCAGATTGTTGATGCCACGGCCAGATGTGATTTGCTTTCATTTCTTGATGCATACTCAGGATACCATCAGATCTTCATGGCAGAAGAGGATGAGGAGAAGACCGCATTCATCACCCCATGTGGCACATACTGTTTTGTACGGATGCCTTTCGGTTTAAAGAATGCTGGTTCAACATTTGCAAGGGTAGTCCATCACGCTTTTGAGCCGCAAATGCACAGAAATGTGGAAGCCTACATGGATGACATAGTGGTCAAGAGCAAGGACAAGGCGACATTGATTCAAGATTTAGATGAAACCTTTGCAAATCTGCGCAAGATCAACCTCAAGCTTAACCCCGAGAAGTGTGTGTTTGGAGTCCCCTCCGGCAAGCTTCTCGAATTCTTCGTGTCTCAGCGGGGAATTGAAGCCAATCCCACAAGATCAAGGCCATCGAGCAGATTGAAGCACCAAAGCGCGTCAAGGATGTACGAAGACTTGCTGGTTGCATAGCTGCTCTCAGCAGGTTTATCTCTAGGTCTACTGAGCGCGCCCTGCCATTTTTCAAAATATTGAAAAAGGCGGGTCCCATGAAATTGACTCCCGAAGCGGAGGCCGCGCTGCAGGACTTGAAGAGATACCTGTCCTCCACTCCAACACTTGTCGCACCTAAACCACAAGAGAAGTTGCTGCTATATATAGCGGCAACCAATCAAGTGGTTAGTGCTGCGTTAGTAGCGGAGAGGGAGGCAGATGATGAGTCAGCAACCACGGCCGATGCATCCAGCGACCAGCAGAGGACTTCACCGACAAGCTCTGGTCCTGACAAAGATGGATCTGCGTAGACGCATGGGAAGATGCAGAAAAGGATGGTGCAGCGCCCAGTTTACTTTGTCAGTTCCCTTCTGCAGGAGGCTAGGTCAAGGTACTCTAGTGTGCAGAAATTGCTTTTCGGCCTTCTCATGGCCTCGAGAAAGCTGCGCCATTACTTTCAAGCACATGAGATCACAGTCGTCACTCGTTTTCCGCTGAAGAGGATACTGCAAAATCCAGAAGCAACATGCAGGATTGTCGAGTGGGCACTGGAACTGTCAAGCTTTGGCCTTAAGTTTGAGAGCACTTCAACTATCCAAAGCAGAGCGTTGGCAGAGTTCATAGTAGAATGGACGCCAACACAAGATGAAGAAATTCCGGAGACAAGCATCCCCGTCAAGGAAGCGAACAAAGAGTGGCTGATGTATTTTGATGGTGCTTTCTCACTGCAAGGCGCCGGTGCAGGCGTGCTACTTGTCGCACCCACCGGAGAGCACCTCAAGGACGTAGTCCAGATGCACTTTCCCAAGGAGCAAGAAACGAACAATACTGCAGAGTATGAAGGTTTGCTTGCCGGTCTCAGGATCGTAGCAGACCTTGGGATCAAGAAGCTCATTGTCAGGCGATATTCATAGCTTGTCGTCCGCCAAGTGAACAAGAGTTATCAGAGTCTGTTGATGGAAGCTTACGTTGATGAAGTGAGAAAGCTAGAAGAGCACTTTGACGGCCTACAGATGGAACATGTTCCAAGAGCTCAGAACGACATTGCCGACGGCCTGTCAAAGTGCGCCGCACTTAAGTTACCTGTGGAACCAGGGATCTTTGTGCTCAAGCTGACACAACCGTCTGTAACACCATCAAATGGACAGAGCAAGAAGAGAAAGTTGATTTTTGGTGACTATATTCCGGCAGAACTCCCCGAAGCCGCTACCAAGAAAGTCCCCAAGATCGACGCCAAGTGTGCTGAGAAGCAGTCTGCTCCGGCAAGCCTTAGGGTTTGTTCCGTTGAAGCAGACGCTTCCGACAAGTTTTGCTCCGGCAAGCTTGCCGGGGAACGTCAAGCTCCGGCTGAGCCGCAGGTTCTCGCCGTAGAAGCGGATGTTCCCGCAGCAGCAGATGTGCCTTTAGTCCTTGTTGTCGAGCCGCAAGCTCCAACATGGGCACAGCAGATTGTCCGTTTCCTTCAGACAGGAGAACTTCCCGAAGAGCAAGAAGAAGCGGAAAGAGTAGACCGGCAGTCAAGTATGTACCAGTTTGTTGACAACACACTGTACAGAAGAAGACTCAACGGTGTGAAATTGAAGTGTATTCACCGGGAAGACGGACAAAAGCTGTTGGCAGAGATACATGGAGGCATATGTGGTCACCACATTGGCGCAAGAGCACTTGCCGGCAAAGCATTCCGGCAAGGTTTCTTTTGGCCGACAGCCCTCCAGGATGCAACTGCACAAGTAACCAAGTGTGAAGCGTGCCAGTTCCATTCCAAGCAGATACACCAGCCAGCTCAAGCTCTCCAGACGATCCCTTTATCCTGGCCATTTTCGGTCTGGGGGCTCGACATCCTCGGCCCCTTTCCCCGAGCTGTCGGGGGCTTTGAGTACTTGTACGTTGCAATCGACAAGTTCACAAAGTGGCCGGAAGTGGAACCAGTGAGGAAGGTGACAGCACAGTCAGCAGTCAAGTTCTTCAGGTCGATTGTTTGCCGTTTCGGGATCCCTAACAGGATCATCACCGACAACGGCACACAATTCACGAGCCGCACCTTCATGCAGTACGTCCAAGATCTTGGCGCCAAGGTCTGCTTCGCTTCTGTTGCTCATCCGAGAAGCAACGGTCAAGCAGAGAGGGCAAATGCTGAAGTGCTGCGCGGGCTCAAGACCAGGACTTTTGACAGGCTGCACAAGTGCGGAAAGGACTGGATTGAGGAGCTGCCGGTGCTTCTTTGGTCGGTCAGAACGACGCCAAATCGAGCCACCGGCCAGACACCTTTTGCTCTAGTCTATGGAGCAGAGGCAGTTCTCCCCACGGAACTCGTATACGGGTCACCTCGAGTGCTCACTTATGATGAGCTCGAGCAAGAGCAGCTGCGACAAGACGACACGCTGCTCCTTGAGGAAGACCGTCTTCAGGCTGCTGTACGAGCTGCTCGATACCAGCAAGCTTTGTGCCGCTACCATAGCCGCAAAGTTAATGCCAGAAGTCTCGAGGAAGGCGACCTTGTTCTTCAGCGCGTTCAGTCCGCCAAGAATTCCAACAAGTTGACGCCGAAGTGGGAAGGCCCTTACCGGGTGAAACGAGTCACTAGGCCTGGTGCTGTCCGCCTTGAGACCGAAGATGGCATTCCGTGAGCAACTCCTAGAACATTGAACATCTTTGTAAGTTTTACCCGTAAGGCGCGGTTGCCGGAACCTGTTCCGGCAACCACCTTTTGTACAAGTCTTGCCGATGTTGCATGTAATCCTTTGTACAAAGCCGGGCGCAGATCCCGTGCATAAGTAAAGCTCATGTGCTCAGCACATCTTGTCAATTTTATGCTTTCTATATTTCTTTGTGTGCATGTATCTGACACTTTGTGCAGCACATACCCCCGGTAAGCAATAACGAGCCCTAAGGCTCCATATCATTATTTTTTATGCTTTCTCTTTCTCGAAGGAAGGAAGTTCCCTCGCACACAAGTTTGCCGGGGGGGAAAGGAGATAATGGTGTGGACCAGGCGTCGTTCAAGGAAATGTTTGCCTTACCGGAAAGCAAACGACAGAAAAGCTAAGTTGCCAAAGTTTGAGCAATCAATTTTAAACTTTTAAGTTATCTTCCTCGAACGACCTTGCTTTGTATGGAAAACCTATGCACGGAGGAACCAACTCATAGCTAGTTGCGCCCTTACTTTTTTTCGAGTCCGCTCAACAACTTAAGTGAGCTGCGACTAGTTGCGACAAGGTTTCTTGTCGGCAACGGCACCGCCAGCAGGCTGCTGACGTTCCGCACTCAGCGCTCGCGGCAAGGGTGCCTGCGCCGACAAGTTCCCTAAAAGCGCAGGGCAAAAACATACAAAGGAAGGAATCAAGTAAAGGAAATAACATAGCAATTGATATTCAGCATAGAGTGATATTACAAGATAACTTGTCGCGGCTCTAATAGATTGTTTTCATGACATGACCAGCAGCGACAAGGAAAAGAGAAAATGAGCGGCCTAATCTACGCGATCGCCCTCAACCCTCTTGATCCCGCTCACCTTGTCCACAATGGGTGCGATAAGGGCCTTGAGCGCTTCCAGATCGGCGTCCGGCGGCAAGGACCTGAGGACGTTGGTGAGGTTGAGGCCTGGATTGCGAAAAGCCACCTTCACCAGCACCTTCTGGAGAGCCCCTGCGCAGATCTTGCACGACTCGTCGGCCAGCTGCTTTGGGATCTTCTCCCGGAGTCGCTGGAGGGCCGTCGCCACGCCTTCGAAGAACAGGCTGAGCTTGGCGCTGGGTTGGAGGTGCTCATCGGAGGAGTACCCGAAATCCTCCATCCCCAACAGCGCCAGCTCCTTGTCGATGGCCGCGGCAGCATCCACAAGACCCTCGGTCCAATGCTCCACGGTCTCCCTGAAAGTGTCTTGGGCGGCAGCAGCATTCGCCAGCAGCGCCTCGTCGGCCTTGATCTTCGCCGACAAGGCCGCTTCCCGCTCCCTGGCGCCGTCCAGCGTCTGCGTCAAAGTGGCCAGCTTCAACTCGAGATCGGCGTTGGAGTCCTTGGCGGCGCTGAGTTCCTTGCTCCTCTCAGCGAGAAGACCCTGCAGCTCACCATGAGCGGCGGCGTCCTTCTCGCGCTCACGCTTGAGCGCAGCAAGCTCCTCGCTGCTCGCTTTGAGGTCAGCCTCCAGCTACGCCACCTTCGTCTCCAGCTCCTTCTTGGCGGCCTCGGCAGCTGCGGCGGCATCCTTTTCCTCCTTGAGAGCCCCACCAATTGCTTGCTCGCGCGCGACAAGCTCCTCCTTGTGGCTGTCAAGATTAACCTTGCGCTGCGCCAACTCTCCTTCCTGCGCAAAGAGCCTTTCAGCGACAAGCCGTTGCTTCTCTTCAGCTTCAGCCTTCTCGGGGAGGAAAGCTTTCCGCTCCTCGAGAAGTTGCTCCCGCTCCTCCGCCAAGGACTGGAGAGTTTCCTTCCTGAGGGCCCGGAGCTCCTCCGCGCGCTTCTCAATGTCAACTCCCGCCTTCGTGACAAGTGCCTCGTAGGACACCAGCTTGGCTTGTCGGGCGCGGTAGAGTGACAGCAGCTTCCGCAGCAGCTGCTCCTCCTCAGGCTCGTCGCTGCTGCTGCTTGGTGTGTCAACCAGTTTCAGCCCAGCGGAGGCAAGCACTTCTCCGTCCAGCGTCTCTCCTTCTACCGACGCCCTAGAGCTTGAGGCCCAGGGGAGCTTGATGAAGATGCCGTCGCCGGCCTCTAGATAGGCGTCGGGCTGGGGCTCTTCGGAGCCTGGCGCTGCAGCGGCGGCGGAGGGGTCAGTGGTCGGCGTAGCGGCTGGCGCTCCTGCGGCCTCGGGGCCGTCAGTACGATCGCCGGATCCCTCGCCGGCTTCTGCGGCGGCAGCCTTGGCGGCCTCTTCGCCGGCAGGATCATCAGCACCGGCCTCTCCTTTGATGGTGGCAGCGTCGTCAGTGCTGCTGCGCGCGTCTCCTCGCCGGCAACCTCGGTTTCCATTGGCTCCATGGCGGATGGATCTGGCGAACGGGAAAAGGGAGAGAAATCAAGCAATCATTCAAAAAATAAAATCAGAAGAAGAAGAACCCAAGGGAAGTTCTCAGGCAAAAGGATTACCTGTGCTAGGATCTGCGGTCGTGGTCTCAATCACCGGAGGATCGCTGGTGCCGTCCCTTGCCGGAATGCTGTCCCTTGCCGGAGAGTTCTCCCTTGTCGGAGGGCGATCCCTTGCCGGGGAATCCTCCCTTGGCGGTGTAGTGGAAGCACAAGGCATTTCGGGAGCGGCCTCCGGGCCCTCCTGGTGAGGCTGGTCTGCTCCTGCACAAACCAGCAATCAGATGTCAGCAAAGAAGAAGCACCCATGTGCGCCTAACAGCAGGAAGTAAAACAATACACTTACGCTGGGGGCTGCACTGGGGGCTGCTTGGAGGAAGGGTTGCCGGGTCCGGCAAGGTGGTCTTGGACATGTCCCCTGCCATCACAGCGGGATCGTCCTCGATGACAATCACCTGGGCCTTGGCTCTCTTCGCTGCTCTCTGGGCCAGCGTCCTGAAAAGGAATAGGTTCAGAGTAAAAGCAAGTCAGATACAAGACAAAGCAAAAAAAATTGAAGAGTAGCAAGAACAGCAAAGAATCTTACTCTTTTTCTTCCTCGTCGGAGCTGAGCGCGGAGAGATTGAAGTCCGGCTCGCCTCCGGCGCGACGAGGCGGAGGAGTAGGTTCCCTTGACCGCTTGGCAGGGGCAGTAGCGGTGGACCGGGAAGACCCCGCCTCAGTTGCCGCGGCGGCATGAGGCGCTCCCGCGGCAACACTACTTGCCATGGTAGAGCGTGTCGCACGGCTCGGCGGCTGTTGGCTCGTCTGCCGCTCCGCTACGTCCCGGGCCTTGCGGAGACGCCTTCTTGGTGGAGCTAGGGGCTCTACTTGCGACGAGCTGCCTAAAGGCTCGAGCCCGACAAGCTCTCCCTCGCCGGGCTCGCTCGGCTCCTCCTCTTCGGGCCCGACAAGCTCTTCCTCGCCGGCAAACTCTTCGCGCTCGGCAAGACTTGCCGCCTCTGCTGCCTCTGCCTCCTCCATGGTGAATCCGAACTCAGCCACGGCAACAGCTGCTGCCACCTCTTCCAGCCTGGTGGCGATGCGCTGCATCTTATTATCGATGGTGTCGCGGGTGAGGCTCTTCTGTTCATCGGGGCGGATCGGCACTTCTTCCAGGCCATCAAAGAAATCCCGCACGACGTCATCGGCAGGCTCTTTCCAGGTCGGGACGATTCCGTGCAAGTCGCACAAAGGCATCATTGCGCGGATGCGGTCCAGCGAAGAGTTGTTGCATAGTGGAACCACACCCCTCGGCAACACGAATGGATGTTGAGGATCGCGCTTGAACAGCTCTAGAAGCATCGCATCCAGCTCTAGGACGGTGAAGTTGAAATTGAGGCCCTGGCGCAGCATCATGATATCCGCCGAGTTCTGGAACTCCCAGGCGGGTCTCCCCCTCTCCTGCAAGGGGGCGATGCGGCGGCGGAGAAAGTCTGCGCCAACGGCGCCTACAGTGAGCCCAGCAAGTCTAAGACGAAGGATCCGGGTGATGGCAATACTCAGACTGTCGTCTTCCGGGGCCACGTTACTCCAATCATTGCTGCGTACTATTGGGGCTTGGCGCAGGGCAGTAAACGGCTGCGGGTTCTCCTTGATGATCCAGCACCACTCTGCTCTCCATTCCTCCCACTTGCTGTGGAGCTCTCCCTCCATATAAGCTTCCTTCTTGCCGACTCTTGAGATCCAAGCGATCCCGCCGGCAAGGGGCTCTCCTCTCTCAACCCGGGGCATAAAGAAGTGGCGTAAGAGGGCTACATTTGGGTGGACTCCGACAAAGATTTTGCAAAGGTGTGCGAAAACTGCCATGGTCAGAACGGTGTTGGGGGTGAAATCAAGGAGGCGGAGCCCGTAGGTGTTCATAATGTCGCAGAAGAATTCAGAGAAAGGCGGGCAGAGTCCATAGTAGAAGAACAGCGCGAAGAAGGGGTACCCGTTTGGAGCCAGTTCCGATGCGGCGGCCGGGAGTACCCTCGTGCGCGGATGCGCTTGCGTCTCCGTCGACCAGAAAAGGTAGTAGTACTCCCTCAGCTCCCTCGCGGCAAGCTGAGGGGGGAAGAGGGCCCGCTCCTTTCATAGCGCCGCGAGCCGCTGCGCCTCGACCGACTTCACGCCCTTCCCCTTGTCGGCTTTCGGAGCCATGGCGGAAGTGGTGGGGGAGATCGTCGGTGTTGGTGGTGCTGGTGGCAACGGGGGGCGGAGCGCTGCTCTCGAGAAGAAGGGGGGAGCGGCGGAGATTTGGGAAACGAAGTAACAACCGGCAGGATGGGCGAACTATCCCTGTTTCCCCTGCTTATAAAGAGGGAGGGGGCGAACGTTTCGCCCTTCTGAGTAAACAAACCACCCATGATCTCTCCCACGATGCCACATTCGACGCATGTCGTTGGGGGAGGGCGTGGTGGATACGGAGAAAGATATGGCGTAACCCAGGCTGCACGTGCCCGTGCCCTGTTTTGGGCCTGGCCCAACAGCGCTCGGCACCGTGTATGGCCCAGGCCCGGGGGCTCCTGTCGGTGTACTAGAGTAGGGGTACCCTAGTATCCCGAACTTGTGCACGGGCACTTGCAGCCACCAGCGGCAAGGCTTGCCGGGTGACCGCCAAGGTCCTCCACGGTTCCTGTGGAGCCAAGGAGACAAGGCCCTGGCAAGAGGAGCTTGCCGGGAAGGCCAACCAAGGCATAAGAGCAAAGTATCGAAGCCAAGGAGACAAGGCCCCGGCAAGAGGAGCTTGCCGGGAAGGCCCACCAAGGCATCTCAAGGAGTTTGCCGCGACGCGCCACGCGTCCCGGCAAGGCCCGGGGAGCGACAAGCCTCCGGACGCGACAAGACAACGACCGCGGCAAGGCACTTGCCGCGGCACACTACCACCCTGTACCTACGCTCCACCGCATCGACCAACGTGTCACCCTGGGGCCTTCCCAGGCGCGCGTGGCGAGAGGCTGTGCAGCCAGCGGTGCGCGGTGGCAAGCGGCGCTGACAAGATTGCCATCGTGGTGAGCGGTGGCGCCCCTGACGGTCCCTTTTTGCACTGCTTTGGGCGACATAGACGGGCATTCAATGCCTTTGTCCCCTGCCGTCAGGGTTAGGTAGGAAACACTATACAAGTAGCTGTACCAACCACAAGTCCTTTTCCATTTTTACCCTTGTCTACGTTGCCACCTGTCGGTGACCCATTGAGCATATAAAGGAGGCCCATGCGCAACATAGAGGGGGGTTCGGAAGGTTCGAAGCCAGAAAACACTCACGCTCGGTCTCGTTAGCAGCTAGAGTGTACTGTAGCACTCAGCGCTCCCGAGCAAGAACTCAATACAATCAGACAAGCAGCAGTAGGAGTATTATCTCTCCGGAGAGCTCCGAAGCTGGGTAAACTACTCGTGTGCTTCGCCTCGATCTGCTCTTCGTGCGATCTCCGCCTCCCGCCGAACCGAAAGGGGCTCGGTCCGCCGGTCCCATAGGTGTTCGTGGATCAGTTTCCCCGACAAGCCTTTTCCCAACTTTAAGTCTTGGCAGATTTTAGCAACTTTACACAAGTCAAGCAATCAAGCTACACATGCAATTCTAAGAGTATAGTAGCGGAATGTAAAACATTGCACATGAACGTAAAGGGAGGAGTTTGGAGTGTGCAAACACAATTGTAGACACGGCGATTTTTGGCGTGATTCCAATAGGTGGTGCTATCGTACATCCAGGTTGATGGAGACTTCAACCCACGAAGGGTAATGGCTATGCGATTCCATGGAGGGCTCCACCCACAAAGGGTCCATGAACAAGCAACCTTGTCTATCCCACCATGGCCATCACCCACGAAGGACTTGCCTCACTATGGTAGATCTTCACGAAGTAGACGATCTCCTTGCCCGTACAAACTCCTTGGTTCAACTCCACAATCTTGACGGAGGCTCGCAAGTGACACCTAACCAAACTAGGAGACACCACTCTCCAAAAGCTAATAGATGGTGTGTTGATGATGAACTCCTTGCTCTTGTGCTTCAAATGATAGTCTCCCCAACACTCAACTATCTCTTGACCTCAACACATGAAGAGCTCTTGGGGAAAGATGATTTGAGTGGAAAGCAACTTGGGGAAAGCTAGAGATCAAGATTTATGTGGTTGGAATGGAATATCTTGACCTCAACACATGAAGAGCTCAAGATTTATGTGGGTCTCTCTCAGAAAATGAATGCTGGAAGTGTAGGCACGTTCTGTTGGCTTTCTCTACGAATGAAGAGAGGGTGGAGGGGTATATATAGACTCGACAAAAAATCTAACTGTTACACACAATTTACCAAACTTGGTGAGACCGAATAAGAAAACTCGGTCAGACCGATTTAGTTCATTATGTGACCGTTAGGCATTTCGGTGGGACCGACATGTCAACTTGGTGGGACCAATTTATTTAAGGTTAGGGCATAACATAATCTCGGTGAGACCGATTACACAAACTCTGTGGGACCGACTTTGGTAATAAGCTAACCAAAGAGTTGGCCAGGCAAACTTGGTGGGACCGATTCGCTCATCTCGGTGAGACCGAAAAGTAACAAAGGGGAAATAGAGAGTTTGCATTGCAAACTCGATGGGACCAATCTCCCATCTCGGTTAGACCGAAACATTATGAAGGGAAATAGAGAGTTTGCAATCCCATCTCAGTGAGACCGAGATCCCTATCGTTAAGACTGGAGTGACTGGGGTTTGTGGAAGTGGCTATGTCAAGTGAACTCGGTGGTGCCGGATAGATCAAATCGGTGGGGCTGATTCTGACTTTTAGTTTGAGACATATGTGGATATGAGAACTTTCTGGTTTTTGGAGCATATCACTAAGCACTTTGAGCAGGCAAGCCATTAAGCAACACCTCATCCCCTTTTAATAGTATTGGCTTTTCTTATGGACTCAATGTGATCTTGGATCATTAAAAGTAAAATGTAGAGTCTTGAGCTTTAGAGCTTGAGCCAATCCTTTGTCCTAAGCATTTTCAGGGGTCCACATTCCTAATCCGTGCCATGCCAATCATTAAACTTTCCTGAAATATTCGTCTTGGAACAGCATTAGTTTAATGAGCTATATGTTGATAATAATTACCAAAACCACCCAGGGATAGTTGCACTTTCAGCCACATAGTTTATTCTATGCACCGTGTGTGATGCATTCAAGAATGCAAACAATAAAGTTGTTAATATTGTGTGTGATGGGAACGCTATCACAAATGATTTAACAGGGAAAATTGTGTGTGATGTACCTACAAACGGAAACATTTTCCTTGTAGCAACTATGTTGGATGTATATACGAGCGGAAACGTTTAGTGGGGACTGACTATGTGGTATGTACTTAAGACCGGAAATAATTTTGCATGCATAATTGTATTTGAGCACTACTGTACGTATAACCATATTTACTCGCTTTCCGGTCGCACGTGACCTCATTTTGCTGAGCGTGTGTGCCTGGAGGGCATATCCCCGACAGTTTCTGGGTCATGTGGGAAGGACCCCCCCTATCGCCCACACTCAGTAGGTGATGGTTCCGAATGCCGTCGTGGAAAGGGGTTAAAAACAATTTGTATAACACCTCGCTATACCAGTGATATCCAACAACAAGTTTCCTACACATATCCAACAACAAATTTCCAACAACAAAGTTTATCATACAAAATCAAAACAAAAAAGAAGCACAAGGAGAAAAGTGGACTCCATGAACGCAAGCTTCCTCATCTAAAGCAA
Organism: Triticum aestivum; assembly: GCF_018294505.1. NCBI lineage: Eukaryota > Viridiplantae > Streptophyta > Magnoliopsida > Poales > Poaceae > Triticum > Triticum aestivum. The sequence continues at coordinate 686,923,923 of NC_057798.1, read as the reverse complement.
ATCTGCAAATTGGTAAAGAAGAAAGTTAGAAGAAGAAGAAGAAGAAGAAGAAGAAGAATACTAGCTAGAAGAAGAAGAAAAGAAGAAGAAGAAGAAGAAGAAGAAGAAGAATTTTTCTTCTCTTTCTTTTTATCCTCTCCTCTTCTTTATCTTCTTCTTCTTCTAACTAAGGTAGGTAAAAATGTCATTTTTTAGCTAAGCTAGGTAAAAAATGCTAAATGTAGGTCATTTTAGAGCTAAGCTAGGTAAATTAGGTCATTTTGGAGCTTAGTAAGGTTATTTTGTCATTTTGGAGGAAAATTAGTTAAGTCTATGTCATTTTGGAGCTAAACCAAGGTTATCACGCCATTCGTACCTAAGTATGATAAGTATGTCATAAGTGAACTAAAGAAGCTAAGTATAGGTCATTTTTTAGCTAACCTAGGTAGTTATGCCATTTTTGAGCTAACTAAGCATATTTATTCATTTTGGAGGACAAAATGGCAAGCGTAGGCCATTTTAGAGCTATCTTAGCTAAAATCGGTCATTTTCAAGGTAGGTAAGGTTATTTTGTCATTTTGGAAGAAAATAAGCTAAGTCTATGTCATTTTGGAGCTAAACCAAGGTTATCATGCCATTTTCTACCTAAGTATGCTAAGTATGTCATAAATGAACTAAAGAAGCTAAGTATAGGTCATTTTTGAGCTAACCTAGGTAGTTATGCCATTTTTGAGCTAACTAATCTTATTTATTCATTTTGGAGGACAAAATGGCAATTGTAGGTCATTTTAGAGCTACCCTAGTTAAAATCTATAATTTTGGAGGTAGGTAGGAGCAAAAAAATGCTAAGTATAGGTCATTTTATAGCTATCCTAGGTAAAGTATGTCAGTTTGGAGCTAAGTAAGGTTATTATGTCATTTTCGAGGAAAATAAGCTAAGTATAAGTCATTTTGGAGCTAAACCAAGGTTATTATACCATTTTTTACCCAAGTGAGCTAATTATGTCATAAATGAACTAGCTAAGCTAAGTATAGATCATTATTGAGATATCCTAGGTAGTTATGCCATTTTTTAGCTAACTAAGCATATCTAGTCATTTTGGAGGGAAAAAATGCCAAGTATGGGTCATTTTATAGCTATCCTAGGTAAAATATGTCATTTTGGAGCTAAGTAAGGTTATTATGTCATTTTCGAGGAAAATAAGCTACGTATAGGTCATTTTGGAGCTAGTAGATCATTTCTTAAGCTAAGTATGTATTTATTAAGCAAAACACTTGGGAAAACTAACCATCATCACAGAGGTGAAGGACTGGTCGGGTTTGCGCCAGTGCCAGACGAAGAAGGAGCGGTCGGGGTTGCGCCAGTGCGAGATGGAGAAGGATAGGTCGATGCTTGTCGGGAGGCATGCTACACCAAAGATCCTTTGCAATGTCTCATTAGCATGATGCAACTGAAATGTGAATACTAGTAACTAATGCCCATTCAAATGAAACTCACTATGTCCGCTATACCAATCTGGGGTATTGGTGGAGGGGTCTGACCGATTTTGTCGCACATGGACTACACATTTTGTTTTCACGAGTCATTCATCTTCGTTAGTAATGAAACAAACATTACGTGCATGATTTAGCTAATATGGAAGAGAAACTTACGACGAGGAGCTCATATAGGGCCTGGTGAGATGCATCGTTCCAGTTCCTCTCCGCCTCCAACAGACTAGCACTACTAGGGAAAAGCCTATACACAGAAATTTAGCAACAGCGCGGGTCAAAAAAGAGCGCTAGTGCCAGATAGTAGTAGCAATTGAGGAAAAACCGCGCTACAGATACACCCTTAGCAGGAGCGCGTGTAGTGCCAAAAGCGCTACTACTAATATTCCCGTTGGTAGAATGATAGGATACGCATAGCAGTAGCGGGCTTGGAAGAAGCACGCTACTGCTAGGGTATAAGTAGTAGCGCGTTTCCTGCGAAGAGCGCTACTACTAATGGAAATAAAATAAGATGAAAAACAAATAGAAAAGTAAATGAAAATGAAAGAAATAGAAAAAGGAGAAAGGAAAAAATAAAATGTAAAGCATAATAATTGAAAAAGCGAAAAAACGGAGGAAGGCATAGCAGTAGCGTGTGTTTGAAAGAGGCGCTATAGCTAACATAGCTGCAGCGCGTGTCCTAGACCCCCGCTATAGAAGCAGAAAAGAAAATAAAAAATGGAAGAAAATTACATAGCTATAACAGCAGCGCGTTTTGTGAAAACCGTTGTAGCTATCTTAGCTATAGTGCGTTTTGCGAAACGCGCTACCGCTAAATTTGACTTAACCAAAAAACCGTTTCCCCCCGGCCACCACTTCTCCCCCAAATCCCTCGACCCACCCCGCCGCCGTCTCCCCGATTCGCCGTCGCCCCACTTCGCCGCCGTCTCCTGCCGACGTCGACGCCACCAGAGCCGTGCGCCGTCGACGCCACCGGAGCCGCCCCCAACGCCACGGAGCCGCGCGACCTCATCAACGCCACCGGAGCCGCCGTCGACACCACCGAATCCTCCCTCGCCACAACTGCCTCCCTCACCGTCACCGGAGACACCCCTGCCTCCCTCGCCACCACTGCCTCCTTCGCCACCACCGGAGCCATCCTCTGTAAGCCCCCACCCCTCCTCTCTCTCTCGTGCATAGGTTAGCTAGTTTAATTAGCTTAATTATCTAGGTTAGGGCAAAAATTTAGTTAGGGCTTTGACAGAGAAGTAGTTAGGTTAACTAGTTTAATTAGGTTAATTATCTAGGTTAGTGCAAAAATTAGTTAGGGCTTTGACAGAGAACTAGTCAGGTTAACTAGTTTAATTAGGTTAATTATCTAGGTTAATTAGTGCAAAAATTTATTTAGGGCTTTGACAGAGAACTAGCTGCGTTAACTAGTTTAATTAGGTTAATTATGTAGGTAAACTAGATTAACTAACTAGGTTAAATAGGTAGGTTAATTAGGTTCGTTGGATTAACAAGCTAGGTTAAGTAGGTTGGCTAGGTTAGAGGAAAATGTTATTTTAGAGCATTAGGTCAGAAGGGTTAGAGAAATGGAGTTCCTTTGCAATTTAATTGGGTTATGTCCTAGGCAGAGAAGGGTTAGAGATAATAATGTGTGTTTGTGTGAGAGAGAGGAATAGCTAGATCAACATAATTTGGGTTTTGTCCTAGGCAGAGAAGTGTTTAGTGAAGGAAAAGAATTTAGGCAAATTTTATTTTAAAGATGATCCCTTCCTAGACTTTTATTGTTGATTATATCTTTTCATTGAAGTGGTCATGTTATATCTTTTCATTGAAGTGGTTCGATTGTGCCAAGTGGCTTTGTTGTTTCCAGGGAATGATGCTGAGTGGCCTATGTTTTGCCGGAATGTTGATTCATTTCTGTTCCGGCAAATTTCAGGTTCTCGATTTGTCCACTTTTTAGCAATGGTCATGCCGAAATTTTCCGTGAATTTCGGCATGACTTGTGCTACAAACTAGGACATATCGAGTGCCCGGGATTTGCCGCACCAGGAAGGAGTCAACATTCCTGCAAAACAATAGGCCTTTTTATGTCATTATTCATTTTATTAGGTCTAGAATTAATTGACTAGATTTAATCATAGGAAACATGGCTAGCAACGATGAAGGACAGGGTTCTGGTGATTGCGTCGACGCCTACCAGGCGGCAGACGAATTTTTTAGCCTTACCGACGATCAACCGATGTTGTTGCTGGGCCCACCGGTGGCATCGGGGACTGAGACCGACACGCAGACCGGTGCTGAGACTGAGACCGGCGCTGAGACTCAGACCGGCATCGGAACCGGCGCTGAGACTGAGACCGGTGCTGCCTCGGGGAGCGGAGCCGGTGTAGAACCGAAAGCAAAGAGGCAACGGCTTCCTAACAAACTCAGGACTACTAGGCTGGTGGTCACGGAGGTGGACGACGGCATTTTTGAGCCAAAGGCGCCCGAGGAAGCTCGCTCGTGCTACGGCAATCAAATAGGCTGCATCGTACGGACAACCGCCACCATCAACGATGAGAAACTACAGAAGATAGAAAATATGAGGAGCTCCCTCCTAAAGAAGTTTCACCAGATATTCTTGTTCCCGGGCCGGAATGAGAAGGATTATGAAGATCCAGACGAGGACCCGGCAATGAAGAAGATAAACAAACACGCCATGACCAAGTTTAGCGACGCGTTGGCCGCCTGGAAAACTCGAGTGAAAGCAAGGATCATCGACAAGAAGGAACCCTACTCCGAGATTGTAAAGGATAATCCGACAATCACGGAAGACCAGTTTCAAATATTCAAGGAGGCTTGCGAGGCCGAAGCTGCCAAAAACAAGTCTAAGTACATGAAGGGGCTTCAAGAGAGGAACATTGGGAGCCACCACCTCGGAAGCCGTGGTTACGGCGGAAAGAGGTCCAAATGGGCCAAGGAGGACGCGGAAGCCGCGAGTCTGGGCATCCCAGACCCCTTGGCGGATTTCACCGTCCCGCAGGAGCGTGACGTCCTGAGGGCCCGGCACCGTTGGGACCCAGTGAAGAAGGTTTACGAGACAACACCGGTCATTACGGAGTTCATGCGACTGCTGGTAATTTTAGTTTTTGATCAATTCGACTGCACACATTAGTCATATTTGTAAACGATCCTTGTGCCTTTTGCAGAGAGAGCAGCACAGGATTGCGGCCGAAAGCGACTCGCCGTCTGAGGCATTGGCGAGGCCCAAGTGGGACACTCCATTCAACCGGGCGTTGAACATATTGAAACAACAACCGGTGGATACTCGACCGTCGTATGGACGCGTGCACGGTGTCGGAGACGGCGCCACGTGGAAGAAGTACTACCGTGAGACCACAGAGGAGAGAAAGGAAAGACGGAGGTTAACTGAAGAAAACATCGACAAGAAGGTTGAAATTGCGGTTGAGAAGAAATCATTTCAGATAGTCGCAATAGCGGTAGCTCCCGCAAAACAGGTGGTTGCAGATTTGTCTACTTCCTTGGTGACGGGCATTATCACTTGGACAAGGAAAAATCCAGAAAAAAATGCAGAGGACTTTCCCCTTGCTAACTTCTTGGGAGCACCTGCTCCCGCACCGGCTCCCGCACCAGCTCCCGCACCGGACGTGCTCGGCGGTGCTTCGTCTTTGGCTGAGCTCGACGCCCTCACGGTATCTGTCACACCGGCCCCCTTCAATATAAATGTATAATCTCCTGTTTTTGTTACCTTTCGGATGTCTCACATCGTAGACTTTTCTTTGCAGGCCGACGAAACCCCGTGCACCATATTGTACACCATCGGCGACCAGAAGGTGGACGTGGGGAAGGCGACGATAATGAAGCTGAAGGAACCATTGTTCCACAGCCAGCCGATCCCCCCGAACATCTTCAAGGTTTCCGTGGCCAGTGTCGAACCGGGCCACGAGAATTTGCCTCCTCCAACACTACTACGGATGACGAGGAGACACCGTGGCAGCTTGGTGATTGTTGTAATGGGTGGGTCCTGTTGTGGCCAAAGAGTCTGCTTCGTCTAGAGGCAGTGGAGAGCACACCCACGAGCACGCAGCCTCAGCAAGGTATGAACATCAACACCCCACCTACCCAATTAGCGTTGGGTGTCGGGTTGGGTGATAGCGGACGGGGTAAGGAGGAGGCTCCATTAGTTGTTGATGACGTCGCCATGGATGAGGATGAGGACGACGGTGGCGCTGAACAGTATGTCTATACTGGCGCCTCCTCAGGGTTTGAGCGTCATGAGTCGGTGCCTGAATTGCCGTCTCAACGTATTATGGACGACCTTCCGGTAGTAAAGAAGTCTAGGAAGAGAGCGAGGAAAGGCAAAAAAGCTGATTCTATGATCCAGCCGCCTCAGCAGCCTCGGCTTCAGGACCGTATAGATATCCCCGATGCGGATAAATGGCATATCCCCGGTCAACCAATCCTACCTGCAACAGCGCTACAGGCCAGATTCGGCGATCTAAGGAGACTTCATGACGATGTGCTGCGGGTAGAGAAAGGCCTCATCGCCTCGACAGATCCAGGATACCCACTCTACGTGGTTAACGTTCCGCGGCAAAGGTCGTACGTCGACAGCTTCCCCGCGGATAAGTTCTTCCTCCGATTCGATTACATATTCGACATGTTTCACGTGAAGAAGCTGGATTTTACGTTTGTCCGCCTTTATGCCTTGCACATGAACTACATCATCGGGGTTGAGCAGATATCTCATATCTGTGTCGCTGACCCGTACTACATGCACGAGGGCTTCTTGGGAGTCTGCGCAGAGCACCGTGTATACGCGAGGGAATACATCGTCAATTTCATGCTCGCCAATAAGGACAAGGGGGCGATTCTCGTGCCTTATCATCCCATGTAAGTCATCCGCGCTGCTATCCTTCCTTCGATTTCAATCATTCATTTGCACGGTGGAGGCTAAGTAATTTGAGGTGTACTTATTTTGCGCAGCGGCGGGCGCGCCGTCCTCATCATCCTATACCCCCAATTCTCCCACGCTCTTTACTTGGACTCGTCGAAGAACATTCACAAAAAGGATTACACCCACATCAAGGATGTTCTCGACAGTGCTATGTTTTACTACCAAGCAAGGGGTGGAGAGGTCAGGAACAAGAAGAGAAGGGGCGGCAGGGTCGCCTTCGCCCATAAGACCGACTGCTGCTGCATCCAGCAACCAAGCGATTCTCTTAATGATGGATTCTATGTCATACACCACATGCTGGAGTACAGACGGGATCACCAGAACCTTCGCATGTCACCTAGATCCGGCGATGCCCATATTCTGCAATGGGCAAAAGACGTAGGAGATATCGAGGATCATCGACTTCGAGCTGAGTTCTATCACATCCAGCGCGAACTTGCCCAAATCATCATGAAGGAGGTCGTTGGAAAAACAGGGATGTTCTACGAAGAAAGACAAATGTCGCGGGAAGACGTCCGAACATGGATAGCCTCTCAGCATCTCGACAAGAAGCCTTTCACTAAGCTCGAGGACTATCTCCCTGACCTCGATGGATGGCACGGCATGTTGGAGTGATTGTCGATATATGACAATGTGTCCGTTTAGTCCATACTTTCTGTATGACAAAACTTTGAGTTATGCGCAGTGAAACTTTATTTCTGATGTAATTAAACCATCCTCCTCCTCGACTAGCGAAGATCACTCTAGTTAGGGCATTTTGGGTACGATGAACTTTGTTATTTATGCTTATGATATGTTGTTTCTATTTTTGTCAAGTCTGTCTCTTTCTGTTGCTCAACTATATATGTTGCATATCATCGACTCATGTGACGATGCAGGTGCATAGATCATCAATGGCGAAGAAGTGCTACGCCAGGAGTATATATACAACGAGTGGCCGGAGTGTCAGGCCCAGGTGTTACCGGTTTCCGGTTTCCGAGCGACAGGCAGTAGTTAGTTTAGGTTCACGCTAATGCGAGAGAGGGATATGAACTCATGTACTCAAAGTGATAGCTCTTCTCGCGTATACCATTGTTTAGATGGATGACGGTGTATTTGCAAGTAATCGAGGACTTGTATCGCTATTTTCGAGATGATGACAAGAGACCACTTTGTGTTGGATGATGATTATGATGAGACTATTTGTATGTATATGCTATGATTACATTTGTGGTCTCGCAGGCATTTGTATGTGTATCATGATGACATTTCTATGTGCTAAAGATTCTTCTATAAAGCTTGTTCAAATACAAAACAAATATGCCCAAAAAACAAAAAACTGTTAAATTAGCAGTAGCGAGTGTATAAAAGTTAGCAGCAGCGCCATGATAGCAGTAGCGCGTCGTTGCAAAGCGCGCTAGAGCTACTAGCAGTAGCGAGCTTCCAATAACCGCGCTGCTGCTACACTTGTGTACCAGTAGCGCCGGTGACCACGCGCTACTGCTATGTGTTAGCTGTAGCGCCTTATTAGTAGCGCCCCTCCCCTCGCTACTGATACACCTAAAACCCGCGCTCCTGCTAGCCTTTTCCCTAGTAGTGTAGCCAGCCTAACAAATTCATCTGTAACAAATTTAGATCAAAAGCACGTTCCAGTGAATTTTCAAAATTCCTGGGCTAAGTGCAAAAGTTTCTGCTTTTGCACAGAATCAAGTCAACTATCATCCACACTATCCAAAAGGCTTTACTTGGCACTTTATTAAAAAAATGCTATAAAACATGATTACTACAGTAGATTAGTCATGTGTACACATAAAAACTGTAGGGGTAAATGTTGGGTTGTCTCCCAACAAGCGCTTTTATTTAATGCCTTTTAGCTACGCATGATGAGTTCAATAATGCTTGCATAAAGGTAAGAATTGAAACATGAAAAAGACCATCATGAATCACATGATAAGCACATTTAATCCTAACCCACTTCCTATGCATAGGGATTTTGTGAGCAAACAATTTATGGGAGCAAGAATCAACTAGCATAGGAAGGTAAAACAAGCAAAACTTTAAGATTTTCAACACATAGAGAGGAAACTTGGTATTATTGCAATACCAACAAGCGTATGTTCCTCTCCATAATAATTTTGAGTGGCATCATGAATGAATTCAACAATATAACTATCACATAAAGCATTCTTTTCATGATGCATAAGCATAGAATTTTTTTACTCTCCACATAAGCAAATTTATTCTCATGGATAGTAGTGGGAGCAAACTCAACAAAATAACTATGATGGGATTGAAAATAAAAATCATGATGACAAGTTTTATGGTTATTATTATTCTTTATAACATACATGTCATCACCATAATCATCATAGATAGGAACTTTGTTGTCATAGTCAATTGGAACCTGTTCCAAAATAGTGGATTCACCACTAAATAAAGTCATGACCTCTCCAAATCCACCTTCATAATTATTACAAGAAGATTCAACACCCTCCAAAATAGTGGGATCATTAGTGCCTAGATTTGAACTCTTCCCAACCCACTTTGATCAATATAATCATCATAAATAGGACGCATGCTTTCATCATAATAAATTTTCTGACCAAAACTTGGGGGACTAAAAATATCATCTTCATCAAACATATCCTCCCCAAGCTTATGACTTTGCATATCGTTACCACCATGGTCAAAGTGTTCATACCAACAATATTGCAATCATGCTCATCATTCACGGATTTTGTGCCAAACATTTTATTGAGTTCTTCTTCTATCAATTGAGCACAATTTTCTGATCCACCATTTTCAAGAAAGACATTATAAAGATGAACAACACGAGATCACTTCAAAATCCATTTTTTGTAGTTTTCTTTTATAAACCAAACTATTGATAAAACACGAAACTAAAATATTTGATTGCAAGATCTAAAGATATACTTTCAAGCACTCACCCCCCTCCCCACCGGCAATGGCGCCATAAAAGATCTTGATGTCTACTACACAACTTGTTCTTGTAGACTCGTGTTGGGCCTCCAAGCGCAGAGTTTTGTAGGACAGTAGCAAATTTCCCTCCAGTGGATGACCTAAGGTTAATCAATCCGTGGGAGACGTAGGATGAAGATGGTCTCTCTCAAACAACCCTGCAACTGAATAATTAAAAGTGTCTTGTGTCCCCAACACACCAAATACAATGGTAAATTATATAGGTGCACTAGTTCGGCGAAGAGATGGTGATAAAAGTGTAGTAATGATAGTAGATATTGATTTTTGTAATAGGAACAATAAAAACAGCAAGGTAGCAAGTAACAAAAGTGATCACAAACGGTATTGCAATGCTTGAAAATGAGGCCTAGGGTCCGTACCTTCGCTAGCGTAATCTCTCAACAATCCTAATATAATTGGATCATATAACCATCCCTCAAAGTGTGATGAAGAATCACTCCAAAGTTCTTATTTAGCGGAGAACATAAGAAGAAATTGTTTGTAGCTATTCTTTCCGATCGATCAATCCAAGAGTTTGTACTAAAATAACACCCAAGTTATTCTTTCCGATCAATCATTCAAGAGTTCGTATTAAAATATAATACCCCATTGTCACCACGGGTATTCATATGCATAGCATATATCAAGTGCTCTCAAATCCATAAAAGTATTCAATCCGATAAAACAAAATCTCAAAGGGAAAACTCAATTCATCACAACAAGATAGAGAGGGGGAAACACCATATGATCCAACTATATTCATAAAGCCCGTCATACATAAAGATCGTGACATCTCAAGAACACGAGAGAGAGAGAGAGAGAGAGAGATTAAACACATAGCTACTAGTACAAACCCTCAGCCCCGAGGGTGGACTACTCCTTCCTCGTCATGGTGGCCGCCGGGATGCTGAAGATGGCCACCGTGATGATTTCCCCTTCTGATAGGGTGCCGAAACAGGGTCTAGGTTGGTTTTTCGTGGCTACAGAGGCTTGCGGCAGTGGAGCTTCTGATCTCAGGTTATTTCTGATGGTTTCTCTATTTATAGGATTTTTGGCGTTGGTTTCACGCGAAGATGGGCCTCGAGGTGAGCACAACCTACCGGGGCAAGTCGGGCCCCTCTGGGGCACCGTGGTGGGTTGTGCCCTCCTCGTGGCTCTTCTGGCCCTCTCATGAAGCTTTGGGGGTCTCTTTTTGTTCCAAAAAATTGTCAAAAAATTTCAACTCATTTGAAGAACTTTCATTTCTGCACAAAGAACAACACCACGGTAGTTCTGCTGAAAACATCATCAGTTCGGGTTAGTTCCATGCAAATCATACCAAAACCATATAAAATTATTGTAAACATGGCATCAATACTTCATAAATTATAGATACGTTGGAGACATATCACGCCCCGAGGACCCCTTAGTCCGTAACTCCCTTAGTAGCCCCCAAACTAGCCTCCAATGACGGGGACTTTCCTCTGGAATCTTCATATCATCAGCTTGCGAGACGAGCTCTTCCATTCCTTTATTCAGTTTAGAGTTGTATTAATCTCGTTGAAGACTATCTGGAACCTGAACTAATACCGGCTTGGGCCCAGACAGTTTCAGGATTCTGGGATCCGAGATTAAGGTGGAACCATTAGACTTTAATGCCATTCCTCAAGGCAAGGGCTTCATGCACCTTTTCAGAAGGCGTGCGGCCCAATGCCATCTTTCCAAGAGCCCATCCTTCCAGATTCAAGGTGAGATGCCTATTTACAGATCCAAAGCACAGGGGACAGTTTACCTCCCCCCTTTCACAAGGAACAACACCGAAGAAATTCCCCGGCTCCATGGCCGAGCTCCTAGGTTCATCCTTGCGTTCGCACGGCCCACTCCTAGGAGATTGGTCGAGCTATCCAGTTTCACACCTTCACCTGAGGCGCTTGCAGACACAGTGCTTCCTCCCTTTGGCAGATTTGGTTTTCGTTCGCGTGGGTCTCATCTCCGTCGATGGCTGCACCCTCGCCAAAAACTCCCCCGCTCTGAGTAAGGAGGAGAGGGTATGTCTTGTGCCCTTCCCACTAAGAGGTTTGGGCTTTCCTGCCCATCCCTTTTTTCAAGGTTTGTTGGAGTTCTATGGGATCCAGCTCCACAACCTCACCCCGGCGTCCATATTGCATATCTCTGGCTTTTTAACTCTTCACGAGATATTTTTGAGTTGCGAGGCCCACTTTGACTTGTGGAGGAAGTATTTCTATCTTGTCCCTCGCCTCTAGGGAGGATCCATATTCGAGATGGGAGGCGCCAAAGTATGGAAGATAGCTGGGACAGGGTATGAATTGGAACCCCACGAATAGATCCCGAAGGATGGACCTTGGAGTGGTTTTGTATTGAATTCGTTCCCCTCACCGATCCAATTCGGCAAGGGTTGCCCGAATGCTCAAACGACCCGCCTATAAAGCGGTTCAACTAATGTCCCAAAGGCCCTTCCCAATAGGACAGTGAAGAGGTGCGTTCGTTCGCGGCCAAGGTCAGGTTGCTAACTAGCAGTAAGCTGACCATGACCAAGTGATGGCCGTCGCTATTACCCGATGCGTGCAACCCCTCTAGCAAAGGGGTCATCCTTTATGGTGCTATAACGGGACTAATGACGTAACCCGCTACCAGCGACAAGGGCCAAACAATAAGGCAGCTCTGGCCAAAATATTGCCCAATCTCTTCAAGGGAGAGGAGGGAGATTTTGCTTGAATGAGAATCCGAGAAGGTTGCTCCAGATACAATCCGGTGGATTGGGTAAGCCACAATCCACTCGCTTGAGCTCACGGATTACACTCGAACTCTTACTAGTTGTATTTGAACAGGGATGGAGGCGTCAAGTTGCGCCCATTAATTGCCCTCCTTCTCAACAGGAGGATCATTCCCATGACGACGATCCGGGGTATCATGAAGACCCAGAGACGTCGATTGATGTTGAAGACGGGGTGTTTATCAGGAGAGCCTTGACGGCACCAAGGTCGCTCTGACAGCTGATCACCCCGGGGCTCTTCCCTCTTCCACAGTAAGTGAAAAGAAGACCCTCTCCCGAACAAGGTGCTCATCTCGCGATATTCCCCATCTGTTAACTTCTGCTCCCAAGGGTCGTCGCACTACGCGTCAGACTGTCTTGGGAGGAGCGTGGGCCGCCCCGGCTTCGGTCCCTAACGGGAGATCAAAGCGGAAGGCCTCCGTCAAAGCGGAAGCACCTGCCTCCTTGGCCCAGAGGTGACGTATTTCAGAATCACACCGAGGGTTGATTTTAACAGCCTTTTATTAAAGCTTAGTTAATTTTGCAAAAGAAGTATGCCCCTGCATCAGTCCAAAGATTCCCCGGGTGTGCCGAAATGCAGCTCCAGTCCTAAGTTTCCGGCACAAGCCCGAGCTTCCTCCGGACACGCGGCAGCTGGCGCACCTTCGGCGGATTCTGATGATGTTTTGGTCAACAACTCCCAAGTCAAGAGCATAATGAATCATCATCGATGGAGAGAAACTTTACTTTATACTATCTTTGCCGACTAGGAATTTAGTACCTTTAATTCGGTGGATGCGTACCTTGGAGCGGCCCAGACAGGTCTTGAAGGGATCGCCAATTTTTTGCCGCCAGCATGCATGTATATAACTAAAATAGCTTGAAAGCAGATCATGTTCCCTAACCAACTAGCCCCCAATCCTTAATTTGGGTGGGACGGGCGAGTTAAGGATTTCTAATGATATTAATTGTGTAGGCCGCAAGAGGGCACAACAAAAAGCTGTCTAAGGGGCTTGAGGTGAGCCGGATAGAGTTGGTCGAAACCAAGGCCGAATTGGATGCGGCTCGAAAAGCCAGCAGCGAGCTGTCCCATAAGTAGAAAAAACTATTTCACAACGCGTAGAAAGGTATATGGTGTATTCTATGCATTAACACCTTTTTCACCATATAGCCGCGGAAGCCATAAGCGGGTTGCGGAACGAGCTGGAGGCTGGTAAACGAGTGATGACGCAAAGTCATAAGGAGAGAACTGAGCTCAAGGCAGAGAATCAGCGGAAAGCCAAGGAAATTGAGAGTTTGAAAACTCAGCCGACACAAGCCTTGGAGGAAAACCAGAACCTAAAGGGTGGAATATTTGGTAAGCACTGATCTTACCATTCCGCTGGCAAGTACCATTGGCGTTTTAATGACAAAATACAACACCTTCTTTTTAGGTCTCCTGACTGGGCAACCCGACGAAGAAGTCAGCACCTATGATGGGAACCTTTTAAAGGAGTTGTCGAAGACTTACGAGAGGGTCCGAAAAGCCATGAAGAGCATTGTGAAGGCGTTATGGCCGCTAGATGTGCCGCCAGAGAACATGGCCGAACTAGCAAGTCAATTTAAGGGAGCTCGGTGAAGGTTTGAATTATGGAGATCTCGTCTAACCAAGAAGGAGCATGCGAGGCATGGGCTATGGTAAAGACCTATTTCACCAAGCTAGACCCGGAGCATATGGACCGGGTTGGTCAAGTGGGCCCTAATGGCCAAGAGATACCTCTAAGCTTGGTGTATGATGATGTGATGCCAGCCACTTGCTATTCTTAGAAGGATTGTGCTTTAGAGCAATTGATAGATGATATGTCTCTGTCATATCTATAATTTTTGATTGTTCCATGCCAATATTATTCAACTTTCATATACTTTTGGCAACTTTTTACACTATTTTTGGGACTAACATATTGATCCAGTGCCCAGTGTCAGTTCCTGTTTGTTGCATGTTTTATGTTTCGTAGAAACCCCATAACAAACAGAGTCCAAATGGGATAAAATGGATGGAGAATATTTTTGGAATATTTGTGATTTTTGTGAAGAAGGATCAATGCGAGATGGTGCCGGAGGGGGCCACGAGGCAGGGGGGTGCGCCCCTGACCCTCGTGGGCAGCCTGTAAGGCGGTTGACATTCTTGTTTTGCCACAAGAAAGCTAATTTTCGGAGAAAAATCTGGGCGAAGGTTTCAACCCAATCGGAGTTACGGATCTCCGGATATAAAAGAAATGGTGAAAGGGCAGAATCAGAGAACGCAGAAACAGAGAGAGACAGAGAGACAGATCCAATCTCGGAGGGGCTCGCGCCCCTCCCACACCATGGAGACCATGGACCATAGGGGAAACCCTTCTCCCATCTAGGGAGAAGGTCAAGGAAGAATAAGAAGAAGGGCGGTCTCTCCCCCTTTCTTCTAGTGGCGCCGAAACGCCGCCGGGGGCCATCATCATCACCGCGATCTACACCAACACCTCCATCATCTTGACCAACATCTCCATAACCTTCCCCCATCTATATTCAGCGGTCCACTCTCTCGCAACCCGCTGTACCCTCTACTTGAACATGGTGCTTTATGCTTCATATTATTATCCAATGATGTGTTGCCATCCTATGATGTCTGAGTAGATTTTTGTTGTACTATCGGTGATTGGTGAATTGCTATGATTGGTTTAATTTGCTTGTTGTTATGTTCATGTCCTATTGTGCCCTCCATGTCGCACAAGCGTGAGGGATTCCCGATGTATGGTGTTGCAATACATTTACTATTCGCTTATAGTCGGTTGCTTGAGTGACAGAAGCATAAACCCGAGTAAGGGGGTTGTGGTGTATGGGATAAAGGGGACTTGATGCTTTAATGCTATGGTTGGGTTTTACCTTAATGATCTTTAGTAGTTGCGGAAGCTTGCTAGAGTTCCAATCGTAAGTGCATATGATCCAAGAAGAGAAAGTATGTTAGCTTATGCCTCTCCCACATAAAACTTGCTATCGGTCTAGTAAAGTAGTCAGTTGCTTAGGGACAATTTCACAACTCCTACCACCACTTTTCCACACTCGCTATATTTACTTTATTGCTTCTCACTACAAAAAAAGACACATCCATGACATTTTGGGCCGAACAAATTTTTTTTCTATCATACATATGACACTTCTATGACGATAATTGTGACAAAACCCGGTATCATCATAGATGTGGTGGGCTCCTACTTCTATGACAAAAACTCATGACAGAAAATGGGCTTTTCGTCCTGGGCGAGCTGGAGACGCAGCTGCATGACATTCTTTGGGCCATCCATGAAAGAAAAAAATATGGTAGAAGCGAGGGCGAGGAAAATTTCGGAGAGTTCCCGGTTACGGTGGGGGGTCGGGGGCCGAGCGATGCACGTTTCTCTCGTACACGTACGCGCGTGTGTGCGAGGCGTTGGCTCTAACTGAACCCGAGCGAGGCGTTGGGCTCTACCTGAACCCGAGCGATTGCACTGCAGGCTACGCGTTACTGAACCCGAGCAATCGATCGATGGCTATTAACTAAACCCGATCGAGCGATTCCTTCGCTACTGCTGCTAACTGAAGCCGATCGATTGGATGAACAGTGAGCGTTGCGGGGAGGTGGTGGTGGATGAACAATGAGCGGTGGCGTTGCCTCTGGATGAACAGGACCCTGTGGTGTGGATGGCTAGATGAACAAACGACCCCGTGGAGGGCTGGATGAACAGTAGCCCGTGGAGGGGTGGTTGAATAGGAGCCCGTGGAGAGGGGTGGTTGAACAGTAGCCGGTGGAGTAGCGCACGATGGAGGCTGGATGAACAGGAGCCCGTGGATGAACAGTCGCAGGTGGAGGCTGGAGGAGGTCGACAGTGGATGAACAGTAGCCCGTGGAGGCTGGAGGAGGTCGATGGTGGACATGAACAGTATCTCGTGGAGTCCCGTTTTGCGGTATGCCACACCCCTCCTGATGAACAGGACCCCCGTTTTGACCGTAGCGCTCCAACACAAGTCCGTTTCATCCGTTTTGCGGTACGCCACACCCCTCCCGATCAACAGGACCCCCGTTTCGACCATAGGAGGTTTGTTTCCTCCGTTTTGTGGTACGCCACACCCCTCC
The DNA here is from genome assembly GCF_018294505.1 of Triticum aestivum. Classification (NCBI taxonomy): domain Eukaryota; kingdom Viridiplantae; phylum Streptophyta; class Magnoliopsida; order Poales; family Poaceae; genus Triticum; species Triticum aestivum. Next base: position 686,907,672 of record NC_057798.1, on the reverse strand, counting down.
TGATTAACAGGACCCCCGTTTCGACCGTAGGAGGTTCGTTTCCTCTGTTTTGTGGTACGCCACACTCCTCCCAATCAACAGGACCCGGTTTCGAACGTAGGAGGTTTGTTTCCTCCGTTATGCAGTACGCCAGGCCTCGTTTCCATCGCCTGTTCCGTCCAAGCCCTCCCGATGAACACGACCACGCATTCCGTTCCGACCCAGCCGGTTGGCTCCCCATGAACACGATGGTGACACTGTTTCTCCGTTCCGACCCAGCCATGTACACGAGCCTTGGCCGTACGTATGCGCGAGTAGGCGTTCGAGACCCTGCCCGTATGTACGTACGTGGCCGTATTTTCTTTCTTGCACCCTGGCCGTTGTACGTACGTGTACATGCTATGTGTGCGCCTCTAGTATGACACGTGCGCGCCTCTACATCCATCAGTATATATGTACGTACACATTCGCGACCAGAATGACAACGCTACGTATGCTTCGACCAGGTGGGTCCCGACTGTCAGGCACTTCCTTGTGTGCGAAGATGTAGCTGGTGGGTACCAGTAGTTAGGGGGCGAATCGTTTTTTTTTGCCCGGACACACTTCCTTGCATGCGAAGGTGTAGCTGGTGGGTCCTAGCAGTCAGGGGGGAAACATTTTTTTGTGAAATACGGTGGCCCGTTTCGTGGGTCCCAGCTGTCAGGTGGAGGAATCATTATTTTCCGCGTAATAAGGAGGCACTTCCTTGCTGCGACCGTGGACCCAGCTGTCAGCCTCTCCATGTACAGTCCACGTCTGATGGAAGTCGTTCCTTGATCACGTTGACCATGCCGCGTCGAAAGCACCAGGGTGGTGGGCGACGACGAGGCCTAGGAAAGGGACGACACGGAACCGGTGAAGACGCGACAGTGGATGCCCACGCGGAGAGGAGTATGAGGGTTCACTCATTCGGCTGCGGTGTGAGGCTACCGTCGCCGTAGGGCCTCACCAGCGGTGGGAATAGTAGGGGGCGGTGAGGCCTCCGTGGTAGCATAGCCAGCCACGGGAGGCAGGAGCAGGCGGCACGACCGGCGCTGCTTTGGGCGGCTGGAGCAAGAAGACCAGAGGTTGAAGAAGTACTACGGCCGTTGGATGGACATCGTACGGTCACTGAAGCTAGAATTGTTCATATTGACTAAGTTTACAAATCCCTCCGCCCCCTCAACTTAGTAGGCCCACAAGTCAGCCTCCCACCAAGGTGGGTCCCAGCTAGCAGGGGGAGTATTCATTTTTTTGTGCATAATAAGGAGGCACTTCCGGTGGGTCCGAGCTGACAGCGGGGGGAACGTTTTTTCGTGAAATACGGTGGCCCATCCGGTGGTTCCCAGCAGTCAAGGGGGAAATGTTTTTTCGCGAAATAAGGTGGCCTGTCCGATGGGTGCCTGCTGTCAGGTGGAGGAATAATTATTTTGCGCATAATAAGGAGGCACTTACTTGCGGCCGCTGTGGACCCAGCTGTCACCCTCTCCACGTATAGTACTCTTCCGATGGAAGTCGGTCATTGACCACGTTGACCACGCCGCGCGGAGAGCACCATGGCGGTGGACGACAGCGAGGCCTAGGAGGGGACGACGCAGAGCCGGGGAAGAGGCAGCAGCGGAAGCCCGCGCGGAGAAGAGTACGAGGGTTCACTGGTTCGGCTGCGGTGTGAGGCTGCCATCGTCGCAGAATAATAGGGGGTGCGGGTGAGTGGAGGGATGGCCTGGCCAGCGGTGGGAGTAGTATGGGGGCGGTGAGTCCTCCGCGGCAGCACAGCCGGCCACGGGAGGCAGGAGCAGGCGGCACGACCGGCACTGCTTTGGGCGGCTGGACCAAGAAGACCAGAGGTTGAAGAAGCACTACAGCCGTTGGATGGACATCGTACGGTCATTGAAGCTAGAATCATTTATTATTGACTAAGTTGACAAAGCCCTTGGTACACTCCTACTTAGTAGGCCCACAGTTCAGCCTTCGAAACGGTGCGCCCCAGATGTCAGGGGGAGGAATCATTTTTTGGGCGGCCGAAGCTAAGAATATCCGCGATTGAAGAAGAAGCACGACATCCGTTGGATAGGCATCCAACGGCCACTGCTGCTAGAACCGTGTGTTGACTATAATAAGTTGACAAAGCCTTGCATATGCGTCAACTTATTTTTTTTAGGGGACGCGTCACTTAGTAGGCCCACAAGTGTGTGGCAGAGAACTTATAGCCCATTTGCGTTTTGTAAGAATGTATAACCCATTTTTGAATTCTAATTGAATTTACAACAGCCCATTTACAGTTTGTTAAAAGTACAGCCCATTTTCTAGCTAGGACAACGATTAATATTTTCAACCAACCGTTGAAGACAGAATTTAATAAAAATTCCCACATTTTGATGGGATCTGGAATATTTTTATCCCGAAATTTCTAGTCAGATTAAATATAAATTTGTGTTACGTAAAAATCCAACGAAACATTGCGCGCGCAATAATGAAAATTTAAGATTTTCAAAATCCATAAATAATATTTTATAAACTAATTTCGTGTTTGGTGCATTTTGTTATAGTTACTGCCTAGTTTTTATAATTACATCCCATTTATTATTTTTTAAAGCCCATTTTCCTGTTAAGCCTAATGCATACCTCCTAGGAAAGATTTGCAGCCCAGCGGGGCGGAGAATAACAAGTTGACCTTGCCTGGGTATTCCTCAAAAAGACGTATAGCTGGGTTAGCCATTTTCATCTGAAAAAAAAATAGTATCTGGGTTGGATATCTGGCCTGGGCTAGACGGGCCACAGCCCGCCCAGTTAATACCCTGCTCTCCTCTGAACAACAACGAATTCATCGCCAAGAAAAACTCTGCAGTGCTCACGCCTCAAAAACACAAATACTGCTCGAGCTGCTTGGTCCCAGCTATCAGCCGCACCTTGTGCAATTCTCTCGTTTATATTGACTACATATGTTGACAATGGTGTGGGACCGTTATGTCAGGAAACCAGGAGACAGGAAAAAATATATAGTTGTACATAATAAGGAGGCACTTGCGTATGTACAGCTATGGCCCTAGTGGGTCCCGAGTGTCATCCAGTCAAAATAAAGTCATCTCCTGAATCCTCATGATCATTGATGATGTTAACAGTGCTCGGTGCCAAGGCGAGTGTAACAACTCAAAGGACAACAGAGAGGGCCTCGCGGGCCCTACGGATGGTCTGATACAGCGCCCGCTGCTCATTCAAGAAGCCAGGATCATCGGACACCTATAAGCACCTTTGAGAAACTGAGACAGCATGAAACAATAAGGCCGCGCTTGGGAGCTCTGGTTTATTTCAAACCTGTATTAACATACACAAGTGTAATTTACTCGTCATCGGAAACAACGCGTAAAATACAGGCGCAATGAAACCGAGGGCCCGAGGTCTGTAAGTAAAACCGGCGGGTTACGCATATAATTTGAGAGACCAGTGTATATTTTATGAGCACTGCTATATGGACGACATTACCAGGCGATACATGCACGACGTGTGTATCATGCCATCCATAGGCAAGGCTGAAACAGCAGCTAACGGCAGGATTAGCAATCGTCCGAGTGTCGTTCAACATTTTTATCGTGTGTGAAGTACTTTCGATATTTTACTAGTCAAATCGACCAACCAAGTGCCTTCGCCCGACACCATCTGCTTTAATTTACAAGCGGTTTTGGTTGGAAAACAATGATCCAATCACGGCCTAATATCACGAGTTGGTCGGAAGATCATATGGTTTCACGTCTAACCTACCAGACTTGTCGTATAGGCTATGAATGAAACATCAGACGATGAACTTCTTAAGCACAGAAACAACAGAAGAGGATGATCTTCTTAACAAGCAAATCACTGGCATTAGATCGACATGCAAAACAATACAAAGCATTATTCTCAGGAGGCACGGTGAACAGCTCGTGATGCCGCATGCCACAACATTCCAAGCTCAGCTTTGCAATCAAACACAAGGCCTGGCATTACATAGACAATATTCAGAACAAACTCTTAACACAGGAATATCTCAGCAGAGTAACTATTTATTTCTAAACTGAACACAGGAATAGGAAAAAACACTCGACGCTGCTCACAGCAAGGGCGTCCCACTCAAAAATATCAAATGCATGTCTTCTGGCTAACATCAATGAGCAAATTTTGACAAGGTTTTCCAATTCCAATATATTAAACTAACGTCTTCTTGCTAACATCAATGATTAAACTTTGACAAGATTTTCCCATTCAAAATATGTAATGCCTATGATCGTGGAGTCCTGTCGTAGCTTCTTGAATTGCCAATGGTCTATGTAGACTAGTCATGTCACCGGTGTCTAATAATACTCTGTAAAGCTTCTCGGTCATTCCTTCTGTAATGTAGCGCAAACAGTGACTGCTTCTTTCTGCAAAGTGGAACGACCAACTGGACCCAGTAATGCAGCAGTTTGCCTTGGACACATTGGCTCCTTTTGTGCAGTTCAACTAAAATCGAAGTCGGAATAAAACCGAGCTTTAATTTTGATATCCCTGTAAGCAACAATAGGTATAAGCGAAACAATTACTGAGAAATAACGTTTGATAACTTGTACTCCCAGAAGAAAAGCATCTACTGATCTACTTTATCTTAATGGGAAACAAAGCAGGAGAGTAGCAATTCTCCATCAGTGTGATTCATTCATATTGACTGAGACATTATCTTAACAATGCCTTGTTTCAACATGTATAAAGAACGACAAAGCAGAAAAGTACCATTCCTAAAACAATGCAACTGATTCATTTTAACAGAGACATTATCTTAACAATACCTTGGTTAAACATGTAGAAAGAACTACAAAGCAGGATAGTACCATTCCTAACAAGTGTTGCAGTTTTGAACTAAGATTCAGTAGTTAATTAATTCTGAGAGTGGCATTGCTTAATTTTACCAGCGGCATTAGATTAACGAAAAGCATAAACAGTTCCAGGGGAGAGTGGGCGCAACAACAGTATGTGCTTCCATCTACTTATAAAGGGGGTGATGCAGAGTTTGTTGTAACAAAGCAACAAGCATCATGTCTGGGTTGGTCCCATTTTTGTTCACTACTTAATGGGAAAAGACAGCAATACAATAGCTTCAATTCAACATTTATTTAAAACAGTACCAATACAAGTAGCACAACATCTCAAAGCACACTGCACAATCATGTGGATGAAGGCCTGTACTGACCTTTCATGAGACGGACAAGATAAAATACGAATCTGCCAACACGAATAGGAAATCCAATCTCGTTTTGTGCAGTTGCACTGAAATCAAGCAAAGTGTTTCGCGTAGCGAAGCAAAATGTCGCAATAGCAACAAGTTGAATAGATATCCCTGTTTAAACAGAGGCAAAAAAGGAATCAATTACTGGCTAATAAAGGAGGATGAAACATGCGGCCACAAAAATGGTAATCCCGCCAATCCCTAACAAGTGTTGCAGTTTTGAAATAAGATTCAGTAGTTAATTCTGAGAGTGGCATCAATTACTGGCTTATAAAGGGGTGATGCTGAATTTGTTGTAACAAAGCAACAAGCATCATGTCTGGGTTGGTCCCATTTTTGTTCACTACTTAATGGGAAAAGACAGCAATACAATAGCTTCAATTCAACATTTATTTAAAACAGTACCAAAACAAGTAGCACAACATCTCAAAGCACACTGCACATCATGTGGATGAGACCAAGATTTGAAACAACTCGCCACGAAGACTGGAAACAAATCTCGATCTCCTTTTGTGCAGTTCCACCAAAATTAAGCAAAGTCACCGGTGTGACATTCAAGTTGAACTGCACAAAACACTCTTAAAACATAAGTGTTTCGAGTAGCGAAGCAAAATGTCGCAATAGCAACAAGTTGAATAGATACCCCTGTTTTAACAGAGGCAAAAAGGAAACAATTACTTGCCGATAAAGGAGGATGAAACAAACGGTGACAGAAAGAAGCATCTAACTTATCTTGGATGGAAAACAAAGTAGGATAGTAGCATTTCTAAAACGGTTGCATTGATTCATATTAACAGAGACATTCTCTTGAAACAACATTCGTTAAAAAATGTAATTTACTTTTAACAGTGGCATTGCTTCAATTTTCCGGTGGCATTCTTAGATTAACAACAGCAAAATAGCTGTATGGGACATGCCAGCACCATGTGCGTCCACACGTATAAATGGGTGATGCAGAGTATGTAGCCAAGCAGCATATATGCGTTGGTCCCATATTTGTTCTCTTTGAACCTTTTTCCTATGTGAGGGCAGCAAATCTAGTCCTGCACAAACTACCCGACCCCCCAGTTTCTTTCCCTTTTCAACAAAGAGATCGGTTCCTTACAGATGTGTGTACTGGGTTACCCCCTTTTTCCCTTTTCGACCTACAAAGTGGCTGGATAGCCAGTCTATACTACTCTCCGCCCCTCCTTTCCTCATTGAACCACGTCCTAGATTCTTGCTCCATCCCACCGCACCCTTCTTTCCTCTTTGAACCAAGACCTAGATTCGACTACAGATCGAAAAAGATCCACATGCAGCTAGAGCAACGACGGTTTCAAAGAAACTTATACCGTAGGGTCATCGGGATGTGGCAAGGCGTGCGGCGGGAAGCCGGATCTGCGCACACTACGTACGGCAACAAGGAAGAAGAGGTCGGTGGCCCTCCCGCACAGCCGCTGGGTGAAAGAGAATAGCGCAGCCGGCAGTGGATTGCCTCCCTCGCCGAAGGCAATAGAGTGAACACTGCACCTCCACCCCTTCCCGGTGCGACGGGATACAGAGGCCTCCTTCACCAGCTGTGAGGGGGGAGAGAGAGACAAGAGGCCAGTGCAATCTTGTTTAGATCTGGTGAAGAGAGGGTGAGAGACTGTGAATATAGCAAACCCTAGCAAATGAACACTGAGCCTCCAGCGTGTAACATATATGTAGTGCGGCGAGCATGTGGAGAGTGCAAACCCTAGCGAACAAGCGCTGAGGCTCCTGCTTATATATATATACTACTGTAGTATGGACTGAGCTCCGGTGCCTTCACTGCACCTGCTTTTGGCTGTATGACAGGTGAGCCAGCCACGTTTTGGGCCCACCTGTCATAAACCCAAAGGCAGGTGCACTAAGTCAATGAAGCTGCGTCCATATAGTACTCTCGTGTATACGACTAATATATAGTGGAGTGGTTTTCTTATTCTCTCCATAACATTCATTTTAAATTGTGTAAGTACGAAACGAAACTCTTTATTTAATGTACAATGAAGAAAACTAGTACTACTACTTTTGATGAACTAATGATCCACGCCCACGCGTCCTGGTCGCACTTCCTGTCCTTCACGTGTGGTACACTACCCTCCCTTAAGTGAACAACCACACATGCGCCAAATTATCGGAAACGTGTGAGAGTGTGTACAAATAAAGAATTTTAATTTCAATTATCGGAAAGGTTTGAGAGTATTACAAAGTTTGACTTCAGTCAAATCTAATATGCGGAGTAAATAAAAATGGAGGGCTACTACGTCCATCCGGGTTTTTAGTCCACACCATTTTTTAAGTCGAAGTTAATAGCTGGACAAATAAAATTATAGGGGAGCTGGAGACAAAGTTGTGAGAAGGCTTAGAAATCAATACAAAACTTATGCTCTTAGTACCAACGTCGATCCTTCTTCGAGGAAACATTTGGTTCATAGCCAATTGTGTGATAAAATTGCACCAACGTGAAAGACGACTGCGTCTCCAACGCAACCAAGGTGAACTGACGAAGGATATCATCTTTGTGCGTAACAAGCAAAGAGCACTGATGGAAGACAACTTGTTTTTCATTGAAAATCGATCAGCTTCACCAGCCGACGCAACCATGAGGCGCAACCATGAGCATCGATAGGTCATCGTGGTGATGCATCATCCATTTGGCATCAAGTTTGGGTGAGGCACCTATGAAGTTCGACAAATCCTCACTGTGGTCTGTTTCTTCTCAGTAATCAAGCTCGAGGAAGGAAGAACCACGTGGCAGAGGACAGTGAGGCGGAACAACAATGGCCATCCAATTTTGTGCAGTTCCACTAAAATTGAGGAAGACATGCCCGGGTATGGAGACACGCATCGCTGTTTCCAAAAATATAAAAAAGGGTTAGCAACGACATCTCAATTGTCAATAAGAATTAATGAAAAGTACACCAACAAACAGAAGCATCATAATTATCTTGATGGGAACTAAACCAGGATACCCGAGAAAAAAAGCATTTCTTCATTTAACCAGTGATAGTACTACCACCATATGGACAATGACCGCACAACCACCATGTACTTTTTTTCGAAACAACATGTATGCCTCCACCGAGGCATAAATCATGACAACTTTTTGAGTGGCATTTCCTCTATAATAGTACTAGTAGGTGACATTGGACCAGCCGACGAACCCTAGCTACTATGCATGGGGAGCTAGGGAGTAGTCGCATAGAAGAAAACCCGTACGCAGCGACCTGGGGAGCTGGACCAGTTATACCTCAGGTGGGCGAGATGTCGTTTAGGCGGGCGGGGGGGGGGGGATCTTCCCACACGACGGCAGCGAACAAGGGCGCGGAGGATCTTCGTCTGCGCCAGCGCCGGCTCCGAGAGGATGGTGCGCATCGGCTTCCTCATCGCCGACGGCGACAACGTCAATGCTGCACCTCCTCACCTCCCGCAGCGGACGGGATTCGGCCAGATCTGTGACCACCAGTGAGGAGAGAGATAGATTGGACACTGTCATCTTGTTTTGATATGGAGAGGGTGAGAGAGCGAGATGCAAGAAACTCTATCAAACAAGAGGCTATAATGGAGTAAAAAAATCTCTGCATAGCAGTGGTTTTACATAGAATACGCGCGTTCCCGGTAAAAAGAAACGAAAACTGGCGGACAATTTTTTAAGGGTCTGTCTAGGACACATCTAGATGTGACATAGTTATCTCACATCTAAGTTGATGTCCACTCTGTTTGTGGTCTATCTTTTTTGTCCTAGCTTTTTTTGTTTCTTGTTGCTACTCCCTCCGTCCAGGTGTGTAGGGCAGCGTGATTCCCTCAAAAAAGGAAGGGTAGCGTGATCTAGGCGCGAGTGGAGTGGGCGAAGGGAATATTTAAACCAGGAAAATAGCCAGTTACCGAGCAAGTTTAGACCTTAATTCTTGCTGGTAAATCTCTCTAGACACGCCAATTTATTGCCTGGCCTTTCCCTTCCTCAACGAGCTGCGCACGCATGCAACAATACTCGCGCTAGTTAATTGCCTTCCGATTTTTTCGCTCGGGCTGACCAATAATCAACTAACTAATTGTGCATGCATTGGCCTAACACATACTGCGGGTCATCAGTTTTGATTAACACGACATTTAAAAATGGCTGCACGGGGAGCTAGAACAAGAGACTGTAAAATGAGGCTGGTTTAACTACCTATATGCGAGTAAAACTTTTGGAAAAAAATGGACTCTCTTAGACGCCCTACACACCTGGACGGAGGGAGTACATTATATACTTGTGGGATCTTAGACGTGATATCCTTAAATAACATCTAGATGTGAATTAGACAAACTGATTTTCCAACGTACCAAGAAAGAAAACTCGATCAAAACACGGCCCTGCTTCCAGGTCGCGAGAGTCGTTGCGCGCACACACATAGACATAGACATGCAAATCCGTGTTTACATAAAATTCCTTTTGCATATCCATCTCCAATCATATTTGTCCAACTCGCACATTATTTACATTGTTAATTATATACGCAGCAATATTAACGTACAACATCTCTTGTTTGCGCACGTCCGGACCACTGCCACGGCCGGACCTGACCAATCCGAACCCTCTTCATCACCCGCGCATGCTTCCCTTCCGAAACGGTCAGTGCCGCATTCATGCCCGACCAGAGCGGAAGCGACCTCTCACTGGCGCCAGCATTGAAGCGGCGCCCCGGCCGGGAGAGCATCGCCCGCGCTGCTTCCGGGTGCACGCGGCTGCTCCGCGTTCAAAGGTCTCAATAGCTGGCTACAACATGCATGTAAAAAGTTCTTGGGAGTCCGTGCTACAGCTAGCTGTCCTCCCCCAACTCGTCAATCTCTTCCAGTAGTGCTAGTACTCCATGGCGCGGTCCATCAACAAGCAGGCGGGAAAGTTATCGTATACTACTTAGTTTGCGGTGAGTGCCATGCCGAGCGACCGTGTGGGGTCGAGCCGTGGAGGAGGTTGAGACACGAACACGACATACGTGATTTAAACGTTGGTTTTGCTCGATGGCGCGATCCAACAAATCGAAACATTGGTTTCTCTCCGTTTCCATTTTTTCTCCGGAAAAATGGAAACATTCCACTCCATTTTCATTCATATTCCAAGGTTGCCTCGTTACAACATTCCATCAAATACAAAGGAAAACTAACACACATGCTGATGCATCTCAATGATTCACAGACCATAGCCAATATTTACTTCACAACTAAAGAAAAAAGTTGTGAGAGCATGTACGAAAGAAAAACTACTGATAGGGTCACTATGACTTAAACCCTAAACCCTAAACATGATTTAATTTCCTGGCCAGGTAGAACCTGTCGAAGGAAAGACGGCTGGCACCCTCGAATCATACGATGCTTTTGTGCAGTTCCACTAAAATCGACCTGAGCATCCCTGATGGCAAAGATATTGAAGAAGTGTGATTAGAATAATAGTACTGGCACTAGTTCATGAGACATAAACTCATCACAAGTAGAAGCCGGTAGAAGTTGAGAAAGATCGACATACAGATGGAGCTATGGCAGTGGAGCAAGCCGGCTCCAAAAGGAAGATGGACTATACCTGGGACGTCGGGCTGTAGCTAGAAGGGCGGTTGGGACGCGGCATCGGCCCATACCGCGGTGACCCCCGATTGGGACGCACCGACTGTGGGTTTTCTCCCTTGCCGATGTCGACCTCGTCTACGCAGAACATTGTTCCCTTCCCCCAGCTCCAGGATCAGGCCTGTCGTTCTATGCTTGTGAAGAGAACAACCTAAGCAAGCAGGCTTGTAGCTTAGGCTCCTTCTAGTGTATATATAGTGGTTTTCTTTTTCTCTCCATATCAACCATTTTATATTGCGTATGTGTCATTCAATAGTGAAATGATGCTTGCTTCTTCTGACTAAATTACTGTGTGATTTGACTGCTCGTTAGTGGCCACTACACATACTGCCCCTACGTGTATGCAACAGTCACACGTACATATGGATGCAAAAATGCGCACGACGCCCTAATGCATGCATGTCCGAGCACACGACGGGACACACACGGTCACGCTCAAGTGCTCAACCTACACGTGCATGCACACACATACTCAGTCAGGGTGAGCTAGTGACCATATAAATATCGGGAAATATATATATTGAGCGCAATGAGCGTATTATGAAGTCCAACGACCAGTGTCTTGGTTGATCGTCCTAAGATTGCATATATATGAATAAAGCTCTCCCATTTAACGGAAATGAGGGAGTATGGACTAGCACTACTTTTTGGTGTGCCCCGTCAACTCGTAGAACGAGGAGAAGCTTGCAGGACAAGGTGAAGCTCGCTTACGCCTTTTGACTAATGCAACCTACCCTCGGTGGACATGCATCAGACCATTCGGTGTCAGATTGTCAGAGGCATACACTGTAGTACCCAACATGCGGAGTACCATCATTGTTCGACTTCACGAAGAGGCGAAGAGCCAAGCACAGTAGTACAAGTAGTACTACTACTAGAACCGCATGGTGGAGCGTCTGTACTCTTATTTTTTTATCTCTGATAAAGTACATGTTTATTCCGGAGAAGGGCGGAAAACGGCAGGCCAACATGTAATGAATGATATCGATTAACCAACCATGCTCGAATATATCTTGGCCTCCGTGCGAGCCCGTCTGTGTCTTCTCGCTCCTCGTCTCTCTCAAGGAACGACAGGTTGGCTCTTTGCTGTCAATTGAGATCGGTTTGCACACACTCCTATCCCACATGTCAGTGATATGCCAAGAGGAGGTGCGTTGACCGACTGGCCATATGCGTACTTGGTTTTGCACCTTCATACTATCCTCCCTCCGTCATAGTTTACCGGGCGCGCTTCATTATGGTGCATTTCTCTCAATGCATTTCCACCACCAGAGAAACTTTAGATGTGTTTGGTTTAATGCTCAATTAATTAGGGTGTGGTAACCGCAATCAAGTCCACAATTTTCTCTCCATGTACTCTGTACTACTACGGAGTGGAGTAAGTGCATGCATGTGTGTACCCGGGGTAGAATCACTGCATGCATGTGTGTACGCATTATTCCCTCTAGTAATAGATGCCGTGCTATAACTACCAATGCTATTTTTCAGGCCGATCGCTAGTCGTCTTGGTCCCACAGATTTTTTTCTTTTTTCTGAAGTGCGTTGTATAAACTGTGACACATGGATTAGTATGAGCGGATTAAAAGAAGAGAGTATTGATGGTTGCTTCTTTAGAGAAACTTATAGTGGGAAAGGTGGGGCTTATGATTTGACTGCTCATTACTCACAATTAATGTGGCGCAACGACCGGGCTGAGTCTCCCATGCGGTTGTGCACTACCCCCTCGGTTCTTAAATATACTCCAGAGTATTTGTATTTCTAGAGATTTCAACGAGTGACTACTCAAATATTTGTCTTTTTAGAGATTTCAAATGGACTGGCACATACGGATGTATATAGATAGACATATTTTAGAGTGTAGATTCACTCATTTTGCTCCGTATGTAGTCACTTGTTAAAATCTCTAGAAAGACGAATAGAATATTTAGGAACGGAGGGAGTACACATACGAAGCAAAATGAGTGAATCTACACTCTAAACTATGTCCATTTGAAATTTGTAAAAAGATAAATATTTAGGAACGAAGGAGTATAATTTTGTGCATGACACATGAACCCGGATGATGAAGAGGCTTCTCGCAATGCTATCAAGCTTCCATCATTTGTTTACATAATTGACATACTATACAAATAATTTTCCAGCGACATGAAATTGTACAGTGGTGTGAGCTTTCAGCTTTTGTTTCGCGTGTCTTGCCATCGATGCTATTTCGGAAACAATAATAAACTAACTTCCTTGCTAATGCATGTCAATTATTAGCAGATCAGAGCTAATAATTACATCACAACTGAAAACAGAGTTGTGAGAAGGTGTTAAATTAAAATTGATCCATGCTTTCATTGGCAGCAATGTCCCCCCAGCTCTGTCTAAATCAACAAGCATGTTGGGAAAAAAAGTAGTTGTCTGGAGCATGCAACATTCCGAACATTTTGTGCAGTTCCACTAAAATAGAGAGGAGTGTCTCTGTTCCAAAGATATTAAGTGTGATTACGATAATAGAGGACTGTTGATGAAACAATAAACACACAAATAGAAGCCGGTCACCTTTGCAGTCTCTCTTAAGACTAACTAGTTGGAGAAGATTAGGCTCGGAGTTGGATGAGGAGGATAGAGCAAAACCAATCTCCCTTTGTGCAGTCACACTGAAATGTAGAGACGTTGCCCGTGTGACATTTTAGTACAACTGCACAAAACACTCTTAAGAAAAAAGTGATTTGTGCAGTTCACCAAAAGGTCGCAATAGCAACGAGGTGAAATGGATAGCCCTGTTTGAAAAAAAGAGGTAGAAAGGAAATAATTACTGGCCAATAACAGTTGATGACACATGTGACGACAAAAAAGAAGCATATTCCTTGTCCTAAGGGAAGATAACGACACGGTGTTTGTCTAAAACGGTGTGAGGATGAGAATGCAATATGGAAAGTATGTCGGACGAGCTACGTTTTGCGCAAAGAACTATGCAAGATCCACATGCAGCGACGTGGGAAGACGGCCAGTGGAGCAAGGCCGGAGGGGATACCTGGAGGTCCTCGGGATGTAACTAGGTGAGCGGCGGCGGGCGGAATCTGCGAGCATGTGGCGTAGGCCCTGCCGCGCCGGAGCTTGGTCAGAGAGAACGGCGTGCACCGCAGATCGGGACGTGCTGCCTCGGTGCCGTCGAACAGAGAAATGATGCACTTCCTCCCTTACCCCCGGCGGACGGGATGCGGCCGGATCAGTGACCAATGGTGAGAGAGAGAGAGGCCACCACACTCCCTTTCCCCCGGCGGACGAGATGCGGCCGGATCAGTGACCAATGGTGAGTGAGAGAGAGGCCACCGCAGCCTTGTGTGAGATACTCTGAAGAGCGACAAACCAGGCAGGCAGGCTCCATTGTTTATAGTGAGCGGACTACCTTTTTCTCCATAAAAATCGTTTTATATTCTCTGTACGTGCCATTGAGCGCTATAACTTTATTTAAAAATAACGCGGCAACGCGTCAAGTCAAACTTTGTTTCGTGCACGCGTGGTACATGACCTCCCTAGGTAAGCAACCTCTACAGGCGTTCAAATTAGCACGTAGGCTGCCATTTCGTAAAGAAATGAGCTCCACCACGTACCCGCGTGGGTGTGGCTGGGCATGAAGCGTGAATACATGCACGGTGCACCTATTCTCTTCTGGTATACGTACACCACCTAAGTGGGGTTGTGTGAGAGAGATACAAACCTAGAGAGATATAGTGTGTGGGTTCTTGAGAGTTTTTTTTGGGGGGGGGGGGGTCAATCAAAAAATGTAACATATGCAATGTGTGTGAAATAGAGTCCTAGATATAACATGTATATAGAGGCGGCAATCCACGAGAAGAGAGTGGAGGTATCATCGGCTTGAGGTATCCATAGAATCGAAGAGAGGAATGATGTGTGTGTGTGCGCGCGCGTGATAGATAAAGAGTGCCATCGAATTTGTGTGTGCCCACGTCAAAGATATAGAGTGGCTGGCCTACTGGAACGTGAGAGGGAACATGTGCAATTTGTCTCTATGGCATGGATACCTACCTGCAGCGCTCGACTATCGGTGTGTGGTGGGGGAAGAGGGAGGGCCAATTAACTATAGAGGTACAATGGCTGGTATATGTGTGGAGGAGGAGAGAGGCCTACCTCATGTATTAAGGAGATCAATGTGCCTCATGAATTAAGGGAGATCGATCGGCATCCATGCATATGTGCAGGAGAGGAATAAGGTTGGGAGAGAGACAGAGCTAGAGTGTTGGAGGGGTGGTAGTGGAGTTGCTTCTAACAGATGGTGGGATAGGCTTGCTAGACAGACGGAGGGCACGCCCGCAATATCAATAAGAGAGGAGATGGCTGCTTGTTGTCTGTGCACGTGCGTGTGAGAGACGGGTCAAGAGGCATGCACGAATGATGAGGGGGGACGATGTGGCTGTGGTAAGCAGACGTAACTACATAGGAAGATCAATCGGCGTTTGTTAGAGAAAGGAGAGACATAACTTGTCAGGTACGTCGATCAATGGGGGGGGGTAGTTAAAGTCGATCTAGGTATATGTTGGGAGATCGATCAGTACACATGCATGTGTGTGTTAGAAGCAAATGAGGCACGAGGAGAAGGATAGAGAGAGAGGGATGCATGTAGGAGGTGGTACGAGAGGAATACTATATCGAGGGGGAGGAGTGTGCGAGTACGAGAATGATGAAAAGAGTGGTGGGAGTGAGGCATGGACGGTGACAAGAGAAGAGGGGAAGCTTGTGTTTGTGCTAGGCACACCTGGCTAGAGAGGCATATCGATCGATGTGTGCCATACAGAAGGAGCTGGGGGGCCTACACACACCATGGGTGAACGACCTAAAGTGAAAAGACGAATTTGCGCGATGGAGCTAGAGAATGCTGAGGGAGGCTGAGAGGGATGCGGGCGTGTGCATGCACAAGGGAAAGTAATTAGCGCTATCTACAAAGAGAAGAGGGTTGTGTGGGTGTAAAAGATGAATAGAGATCATATGTACTTCATTATAAAAAGTGAATTCAGATATTTGAAAAATTTATCATAGTGTTTTAAACCGACGCATGTGTGAATATATATAACGGTGATACACATGGTGTGGTTATGAACATGTTATACTACATTTAATATATTTTATCTCTACTCTTATAAAAAACGGAGTTGTTGATGATGGTGTGCCTGCCATCCTGCATTATAGGCCGTCCGATTTATATCTGGCGGATAGCAAGGAAACTATGATGGTTGAAGTTGGCAACAATCATGATTATAGATTCTTATTGAAATAGAGAAACGAATTCAAATTTAGTTCGAATTGCAGCGGTAGTATAGACATTTGGAATGCACTAAAATGTTGGTATGAGTAGGTTACATGCATTATACATCAAGAGAAAAAAATTAATCGGACATAACATGGATTCATACTCCCTCCTTCCATCTATATAGGGTGTAATGAGATTTTTAAGACCGCCTTTGACTATTGACAAGATTAATAGTACATGACATGCACAATGTGAAAGTTATATCATTGAAAGAACCTTTCACAGACGAATTTAACGGTGTGCTTTCTGTAAGTTGCATGTCATATATCATTGCTCTAATATTTGGCCAAAGTTAGCATCGAAAAACGCATTAGGCCCTATATAGATGGAATGAGGGAGTAGCTTTGAATAGCATTTGTATAGTAAAACGGGGCAAGACTCTCTCTTTGTGTGGTGTGAATAGTTTTATTTTTTTTGTTTTCTTTTTGGTTGAGGGAATTGCGAATTGATTTGGTACGTACAAGTACAATATTACTACACGTTAGGCTTGTCCCTAAAATTCAACCAGCGTCTTGTTATATCCCGAAAATTCAGATATCATGCTCTCAAAACTGGCGCCTTCACAACCCGCGCCTTGCTATCCCAAAATTACAATGCGCACGAAAACTCCCTCCAGATGCCAAATCCCGACATGTGAAATCTGCCTTCTAACCCTGAGCCGAAAGGGCTGCTAGTTCAAATTGGTGGGGGGTACTTTTGTAACACACCCTACCCTTTGAAACCTCATATGGAAGAAGGTACAGTTGTTGCATCCATGAATGAGTGTAGAAATGCACTTGTGACATGGTGCATCAAGGTAGAACGTACTTTCAAAGTTGACAAGAGCGATCAAGTACGTTACAGAGTGCACTATCCGGCTGAGGGTTGTCCATGGAGGTTGCTCGCATCTAAAATGCGAAGTAGTACTAATGTTCAGGTCAAAGTGAACCCTTTTAAGCACACATGCCAGGAATCAACCCTTAGGAATGATACAATTAGTAGAGCCAAGTCAAGATGGGTGGCAGAGCAAGTAAAGAAGTGGGTGAAATAAAACCAGCAAGTGGGTCCAAAGGAATTGCAGAACAACATCAAAGATAAGTTCAAGATAGATTTACCATACATGCTGTTGTTCAATGGTAAACAACATGTTATGGATTCTATTTATGGTAACTGGCAGGAAAGTTTCCAATTGTTGTATTCATTTAAAGGTGAAGTGGAGAGGACAAGCCTAGGTAGTATTGTAGATATTGATCACCACACCGTGGAGTACACATTCAGGGGAGTGACAAAGACCAAGGAATGCTTTAGGAGGGTTTTTGTCTGCTTTGAGGCTTGTCGCCGGGGTTTTTTGGCAGGCTGCAGGCCTTATTTGGCTATTGATGCCACTTTTATCACAGGGAGGTTTAAAGTATAGTTAGTAGCAGCTTGTGTAGTTGATGCACACAGTTTTGTATTTCCAGTTGCCTATGGTGTGCTGGAGACAGAGTTTGAGGAAAGCTGGACTTGGTTTTTGCATAATCTACGCTGGGCTATTGCACATCCCAATGGGTTGGTCATTCATACAGATGCCTGCAAAGGTTTAGAAGTGGCCGTGGACAATGTGTTCCCTGGAGTAGAGCATAGGGAATGCATGCGTCACCTTGCTGCAAATTTCATGAAGAAATTCAAGGGAAAGGTGTATACCGACAATTTATGGCCAGCATCTTTGACTTGCAGTGTGAAGAAGCACAACTACCACTTGATGTAGTTATACATGAATTCCAAAGTGAAAGAATACTTGCAAACACACCACTCCAAGTTATGGGCCAGAAGCCAATTCAGTGAACTGAGCAAAGTTGACTATGTGCACAATAATCTAGCAGAGTCTTTCAACTCAACGATCCGGAAACTAAAGGGTCATTATGTGGTGGATTTGCTTGATAGGATAAGGATAGAATACATGCAGAAATTTCATTATCATGCAGGAATAGCCGAGGCAAAATTCATGGGACACATTATCATCCCTGCCGTGATGAATGAATTGAAGCAGAAAAAAACATGCTTGGAAATAAACATGACTCTTTGCTCGGGTACCATAGCAGAGATATCATATTTGGATAAAGAGAAGAGGGAATGGAGATATCCAGTGAATTTAGAAGCTAGAACTTGTAGTTGTAGGAAATGGCAGATAACTGGGTTGCCATGCATTCATGCCTTGTTTTTCATCACTTCTCTCCCAGGTCCAGTAGGGAACATATAACAGTATGTGCATGATTACTACTCTATTGCAAGGTTCAAAGCCACATATGCTTATGCCTTGCCTGCTATGGAGGGAAAACGACAATGGGACATCGTGGACCCTGGATTCAAGCTTTTCGCTCCAGTTCTGAAGAGAGCAGCAGGTAGACCAAGGAAGAGTCGAGTCAGACCTCGCAGCGAAGGAGCTGGAGTTGGAGCGAGGAAGCGTAAGTGCATAAGGTGTGGTGGGTCTGGTCATTTCGGTAAGTATTGTGATAACACAGTAGATCCAGCGTTCGGAGAGAGTTTCGATAAAGGCTTCGATGAAAATGTTGGTCAGCAGCTGGTTGCCTCAACAGATGATGAAAATTATGGTCAACAGCCGGTTGCATTAGATGAGGATTTTGATGAGGTTCCAAATGATGATGGTCAACAGCCGCATGATTTTGACGATGATCCAAAATATCCTCCAAATAATGGTTCAAGTGAGGCTCCAAATGGTGATCATGGTGATCCAAGTGAGGCTCCAAATGGTGATCATGGTGATCCAAGTGAGGCTCCAAATGACGATCCAAGTGAGGCTCCAAATGGTGACCAACCTTCTGTTCTTGTGAGTTCTGCTAGGTATGTAAATCTTGCAAGGGTCAAATACTACTGTACATTTATCACTTGACATGATCTCATTACCCTTTATGTTTTGCCGAGCTCTATGATAGGTTTGAAGAATACCCGCAAGGTACCGACAACCAAGAGGAGAATAGAAGAAGCAATGAGCACAAGGTGCACGAGGAGCAAAGTGATGAAAAATGTCCAAAGGTAGGGTAAACAGCCTCATTTCTAAGCAAGGTTTTTTCGACCTTGTCTAAATCACCGAAATAACTTGCCTACACATATATTCTATATATACAGACTATGTGCGCTGGTTTTTCCATTTTTTGAATTTTTTTTATTTTGTTTTGCTCATTTGAATTCTGGTCAAACTTAACTTTGACCAAGATTTAAACAAGTCTAAAACATCAAAATGAAAAACTAAGCCTGGATCCTTCTTAATCACTCCAAAATGAAGTTGTGGTGAGTTTTTTGAAATTTTCATGTTCATTTCACCAAAACACTTCTCTTCACTTCATACAAGAGAGTTTGAGATACTCGAGATATCACATAATACACATGAACTTATCGTTTAAATGTATGTAAACCTTGTTTATCAACTTCAATCGTTAGTATATTACATAAAAAGACTATGTGGGCAGGTTTTTCATTTTTCTGATTTTTATTTAATTCATTATGCTCATTTAAAATCCGGTCAACCATAGCTTTGATCGCTCAAAACCCCATCCCAAACTCCGCTAACCCTAGCGCTGGACAAGGATCGTCCATCTAACCCTAGCGGCAATAAAGGGCCGTCGATCTAACCCTTCTAGAAAGAATCTACGGGGAGGAGGGGGGCGATCCACGAGATGCAATCTAATTGGCTGGGAGATTTATTTTTTAAACAAATACCGGGAGCGCTGGATGGACCGTTGGGCCATCTCATTGTCTGGGCCTGAGACCGCAGTAAATAGCCCGTCTCAGCCTTTCGAGGCCTTGCATGCATGGGATGCGGCGACATGGGTTTGCATGCGCGGGAGGCGGACGTGCATGCATGCGAGCGAGGCGAGCGAGGTGTGCTAGGCGAGCTAGGCTAGCGAGGCGAGCTAGGTGGCCATTCACACATTATGACAGTGGTTTAGGGCAGCGAGTCAGATGAACGGGCATGGTCAAAGAGCTATGCAGTGATTCAGATGCACGCGTGCGCCCCATGCATCGTTTTCGTGCAAAAATTAAAGAGTGCAAAACGTAACGGATACACACACGCGTCCAGATTCACACACGCACCGTTCTCATCCTTTCTCTCTTCCTCTCCCACCCACAGGCCTATAAATGGGGTGCCTCTCTTCCTCTCCCACACACAAGCCAGATCCGATCTATTATCTCCAACTTCAAACACCCAAGCGACCGAGCCCTCCCCAAGCTAGACCAAGTGAAGATGCAGTTCAACAGGCCAACCTTCAACCGTCCGCCTGTCATGTCGGAGCTGCGCTACCCATCGGGCATGCTCATGGAGAGGGAGCTCCATCTGTGGGCTATTTCAAGGTGGAGGGGTTCCGTCGAACTCACCTCAGAGCCGTCTATGCCCACCTCCCACTGGGCTCGCCTAGGATGTTCACCATCAACGAGGTTCTTGACCGCGGCGGCATCCTCCTACTGCTCACGGTCACCTTCACCAACCCGTTTGACACGCGCGAGCTCCTCGGCCAAGTCTTTTGGTGCAGTTGCGAGGCCATCTTATTGACCATGTACAACATCTACACCAACTATGAGTGCATCTTCCCCACTCCAGGCCAGATGCACTCCCTTCCCTACGAGGAGGAGGAGGAGGTGTGAAGTTGAATATGGTGTTGAAGGGGCACGCGGCCAATGTGGAATAAGGAGGTGAAGATGAAGATGTTCAAGCCCGGAGTCAAGCTCATCATGTTTCGTTTTTATTTTGTTGCTTTTCTATGTCGTGTCGTGTCGTGTCATGTTTCGTCATGTGCCCGTGAACTTATTATTGTTGCTTAATATAAGGGTACGGTGTGTTGCATCTTATCTAAGTTTTTAGGGTTTATTATGTGTGTTAAAAAATGTTTGTGCCCAAACATATCATTTCTTCCCTAAACCAAGTCATGAAGTTGGAGAACTTGTGGTTTTCATTAATGAAAATCAGAGGGGATGAGAAGCCCTCTCTTTCATTCAAAAAAAACAAGTCATGGACTAACATGGAAATTTATTCCCTTTAAATCCTAAACCAAGTGCCACTCTAACCCTAAACCAAGTGCCACTCTAACCAAAATCATGTGGCAGTGCAAACATACGTTTTCAACCTTCCAACCCTCCAAAATTTTAGTGCAAAACAAAGGAAAACCACTCTCACGCGTGTGTAAACATTCACGGTCTCACTATGTATACCTTCCTTCCCTAACCATGTCAAACTCTTTCCATCTGTCCTAGCGGTTACCAGTGAAGCCCTAAACGCCACAAACCCACTCGGTCCTGGGTTCGAGTCCCCAGCCGCACAAATTTTTTGTGCATTTTCCAACCTTCATTTTTTTAGACAAATTATTTTTTTCTCAATGTAATTCCCTTAAAAATGTTCATTTATTTTGGCACCAGGTGTAAACCTCTACCAGAGCTGAGGCACATTTTCCATGACATTTTGGTCTTTGATTTAAATCACGGTGTATTTGAATTGGAAAATAAATTGTAATTAAATATTTAACAGCCCCAAAAAATTTCTAACCTTAATTGTTTGGGTATGGAATAATTCAATTAGCTTCCACAAAAAGTTTCCACATTATGCTTTACTGCCTAAATTGAATCAGAATAGAAAACAGAAAACACGCAAGAGAACCTCCGAATGGGCCTAATTGGATGCATTTGGCCCATTAGTCTAGCCTGCACTTGGCTCTACGCTCTGAATTTGGCCGAAGACCAACCTTTTTTGACAGAAAGGCAGAGCAGAGAGCTGCTTTTCATTGATCAAAAGTTTCTGAATTCCTCATTTCTTCTCCTTTTTTTCAACATATTTAAATGTTGGTCACTTCTTCTTTTTTTTCAACATTTAAACAACTTTGACCAACATTTAAACTAGGTGAATTTCTCATACAATTTCAAGCTTACAAATTCCTCCATAATTCATGCCTTTCCATACATTTTCAACATTACAACCAGTGCGATTACCATACCTACAAATGCAAAAAAGTATTTGCAAATGGGTATTGGTAGTGCTTGATCTTCAAGTTTCCTAACCTTCTTCTTCAACATCCTAAGCTCAATAGCTAGCTCTCTGTCAGTGCGTGCTTCGCCCTCCATCTCTTCTTCCGGAGCTCGTGCTGCGGCCACTGCCGTTCGTGGTAGCATGCACAACCATTCTTCATGCTCTTCTTATGGTTCATTCATCAGAGTCTTGGACAGAGCATCGACCCAAAGAAAGATCCATGTCACCTGCATGAACACCAAATAGACCAACCCATTGTTCAAAGATCCCGACGATGAAAATGGTGGAATTGCCCTGATTCTTACCCCATTCTCGCTGCACACGTAGAACGGACGACTCTGGTTCCTCGGTGTGTGAGAAACCCTCCGAACAACACCCGCCAGGCACCGCGGACAGACAAAGACAGGCATGTCCACATGCGCCCGGCTCTGCATCCGCGAGGTGGCGCGGGAGCTTGAGGAAGGAATGGAGCTCGGAGCCGAAGGGGATCTCAACACCGCCGCGCCCTCCACAGGTAGCTGATACGTCTCCAACGTATCTATAATTTTTGATTGTTCCATGCTATCATATTACCCGTTTTGGATGTTTATGGGTTTTACTTTACACTTTTATTTCATTTTTGGGACTAACCTACTAACCGGAGGCCCAACCCGAATTGTTGTTTTTTTGCCTATTTTAGTGTTTTGAAGAAAAGGAATATCAAATGGAGTCCAAACGGAATGAAACCTTCGGGAGCGATCTTTTTGGAACAAACGTGATCCAGAGGAATTGGAGTGGAAGTCAAGAAACAAAGGAGGCGGTGACGAGGACGCCCGACGCGCCCCCTATAGGTGGGCGCGCCTCCCACCCTCATGGGCCCCTCGAGCGTCCACCGACCTACTTCTTCCTCCTACATATACCCATGTACCCCGAAAACATCAGAAGTGACCACGAAAACCTATTTCCATTGTCGTAACCTTCTGTATCCGCGAGATCCCATCTTGGAACCTCCGTCGGTGCTCCGCCGGAGGGGGAATCGACCATCGAGGGCCTCTACATCATCTCCAAGGCCTCTCTGGTGAGTTGTGATTAGTTTACCATAGACCTTCTTGGAGATCTATTCGATATAACTCTTTTTGAATCTCAATACAAAGTTCTCCTTGATCTTCTTGGAGATCTATTCGATATAACTCTTTTTGCGGTGTGTTTGTTGAGATCCGATGAATTGTGGGTTTATGATCAAGTTTATCTATGAGAAATATTTGAATTTCCTGTGAATTCTTTTATGTGTGATTAAGTTATCTTTGCATGTCTCTTCGGATTATCAGTTTGGTTTGGCCTACTAGATTGATCTTTCTTGCAATGGGAGAAGTGCTTAGCTTTGGGTTCCATCTTGCGGTGTCCTTTCCCAGTGACAGCAGGGGCAGCAAGGCACGTATTGTATTGTTGCCATCGAGGATAAAAAGATGGGGTTTATATCATATTGCATGAGTTTATCCCTCTACATCATGTCATCTTTCATAATGTGTTACTCTATTCTTTATGAACTTAATACTCTAGATGCATGCTGGATAGCGGTCGATGTGTGGAGTAATAGTAGTAGATGCAGGCAGGAGTCGGTCTACTTATCACATACGTGATGCCTATATACATGATCATGCCTAGATAATCTCATAATTATTGCTTTTCTATAAATTGCTCGACAGTAATTTGTTCACCCACTGTAATACTTATGCTATCTTGAGAGAAGACACTAGTGAAACCTATGGCCTCCGGGTCTATCTTTTCTCATATAAGCTTTTATCTACTTTTATTTGAATCTTTACTTTTCCAATCTATATCATAAAATACAAAAAATATATTTATCTTATCATATTATCTCTATCAGATCTCACTTTCGCAAGTGGCCGTGAACGGATTGATAACCCCTTTATTGTGTCGGTTGCGAGTTCTTGTTTGTTTGTGTAGGTGCGTGGGAGTTTTGAGGAGCTTACTACTAGATTGATACCTTGGTTCTCAAAAACTGAGGGAAATACTTACGCTACTATTGCTGCATCACCCTTTCCTCTTCAAGGAAAACCAACACAAGCTCTAGACATATCAAGAAGGATTTCTAGCGCCGTTGTCGGGGAGGTCCTCGCTCAAGTCAAGACATACCAAGTACCCATCACAAACTCATCTCCCTCACACTTACTTTATTTGTCATTTGCCTCTCGTTTTCCTCTCCCCCACTTCACCCTTGCCGTTTTATTCGCCCTCTCTTTCCCAATCTCCTCTCTCTTTCGCTTGCCTTTTTGTTTGCTTGTGTGTTGGATTGCTTGTCACGATGGTGCAAGACAATACCAAATTGTGTGACTTTTCCAATACCAATAATAATGATTTCCTTAGTACTCTAATTGCTCCTCTTAATGATGTTGAGTCTTGTGAAATCAATGCTGCTTTGCTGAATCTTGTTATGAAAGATCAATTCTCCGGCCTTCCTAGTGAAGATGCCGCTACCCATCTAAACAACTTTGTTGATTTGTGTGAGATGCAAAAGAAGAAAGATACGGATAATGATATTGTTAAATTGAAGTTATTTCCGTTTTCACTTAGAGATCGTGCTAAAGTTTGGTTTTCGTCTTTGCCTAAGAATAATATTCATTCATGGAATAAGTGCAAAGATGCTTTTATCTCTAAGTATTTTCCTCCCGCTAAGATCATCTCTCTTAGGAACAATATTATGAATTTTAAACAACTTGATCATGAGCATGTTGCCCAATCTTGGGAAAGAATGAAATTAATGATTCACAATTGCCCTATTCATGGTTTGAACTTATGGATGATCATACAACAAATTTATGCCGGATTGAATTTTGCTTCTAGAAATCTTTTAGATTCGGCCGCGGGAGTCACGTTTATGAAAATCACCTTAGGAGAAGCTACTAAACTCCTTGATAATATTATGGCTAATTATTCTCAATGGCACACCGAAAGATCTACTAGTAAAAAAGTGCATGCTATAGAAGAAATTAACGTTTTGAGTGGAAAGATGGATGAACTTATGAAATTGTTTGCTACTAAGAGTGCTCCTATTGATCCCAATGATATGCCTTTGTCTACTTTGATTGAGAATAATAATGAATCTATGGATGTGAATTTTGTTGGTAGGAATAATTTTGGTAACAATGCTTATAGAGGAAACTATAATCCTAGACCATTCCCAAGTAATTCCTCTAATAATTATGGAAATTCCTACAATAATTCTTATGTTAATTATAATAAGATGCCCTCTGATTTTGAGAATAGTGTTAAAGAATTTAAGGTCTCTCAAAAGAATTTTAATGCCTTGCTTGAAGAAAAATTGCTTAAAGTTGATGATTTGACTAGGAACCTTGATAGACTTTCGCTTGATGTTGATTCTTTGAAACTTAGATATACTCCTCCTAAGCATGATATCAATGAGTCTCTCAAAGCTATGAGAATTTCCATTGATGAGTGCAAAGAAAGAACCGCTAGATTGTGTGCTAAGAAAGATTGCTTTGTAAAGGCGTGTTCTTCTAGTTTCCATGAAAATAATGATGAAGATCTAAAAGTTATTGACGTGTCCCCTATTAAATCTTTGTTTTGCAATATGAATCTTAATAATGATGGGCATGGAGATGATTCAACTTTAGTTAAAAGGCGTCCCAATGATTCGGAGTTTTTAGATCTTGATGCTAAATTTGGTAAAAGTGGGATTGGAGAGGTCAAGACTTTAAATAGCATTGAACCCACTATCTTGGATTTCAAGGAATTTAATTATGATAATTGTTCTTTAGTAGATTGTATCCGTTGTGAATTCTCCTCATGCTTATAGTCAAAATAAAGCTTTTACCAAACATATTGTTGATGCCTTGATGCAATCTTTTGATGAAAAACTTAATTTGGAAGTTTCTATACCTAGAAAACTTTATGATGAGTGGGAACCTACTATAAAAATTAAAATTAAAGATCCTGAGTGTTATGCTTTATGTGATTTGGGTGCTAGTGTTTCCACAATTCCGAAAACTCTATGTGATATTCTAGGTTTCCATGATCTTGATGATTGCTCTTTAAATTTGCACCTTGCGGATTCCACCATTAAAAATCCTATGGGAAGGATCAATGATGTTCTTATTGTTGCAAATAGTAACTATGTTCCCGTAGATTTTATAGTTCTTGACATAGATTGCAATCTTTCTTGTCCTATTATTCTTGGTAGACCTTTCCTTAGAACGATTGTGCAATTATTGATATGAAGGAAGGGAATATTAGATTTCAATTTCCATTAAGGAAAGACATGGCGCACTTTCCAAGAAAGAAAGTTAAATTACCTTATGAATCTATCATGCGAGCTACTTATGAATTGAGTGCCAAAGATGATACTACTTAGATCTATCCTCGCTTTTATGCCTAGCTAGGGGCGTTAAACGATAGCGCTAGTTGGGAGGCAACCCAATTTTATTTTAGTTTTTATTTTGTTTTTGCTTCTGTTTAGTAATAAATTTTGCATCTACCTTCTGTTTAGATGTGTTTTCATGTATTAATTAGTGTTTGTGCCAAGTAGAACCTATAGGATAACCTATGGTGATAGTTAATTTGATTCTGCTGAAAAACAGAAACTTTGCACGCACAAAAATAAGTTTACTAATTCACAGAAACGTGCTTTTGCGCTCATTATTTTTTTTCTAGATCAACATACAAATTGCCCAGGACTTCCTATTTTTGTAGGATTTTTAGAGTTCCAGAAGTATTCAAGAGTTACAGATTGCTACAGATTGTTCTGTTTTTGACAGATTCTGTTTTTCGTGTGTTGTTTGCTTATTTCGATGCATCTATGGATAGTATGTAGGGTATGAACCATAGAGAAGTTGGAATGCAGTAGGGTTAACACCAATATAAATAAATAATGAGTTCATTACAGTACCTTATCTGGTGGTTTTTCTTTCTTGCACTAACGGAGCTTATGAGATTTTCCTGTTGAGTTTTGTGTTGTGAAGTTTTCAAGTTTTGGGTAAGGATTTGATGGACTATGGAATAAAGAGTGGCAAAAGCCTAAGCTTGGGCATGCCCATGGCACCCCAAGATATTCAAGTATAACCAAAAGCCTAGGCTTGGGGATGCCCTGGAAGGCATCCCCTCTTTCGTCTTCGTCTATCGGTAACTTTACTTGGAGCTATATTTTTATTCGCCACATGATATGTGTTTTGCTTGGAGCGTCTTGTATGATATTAGTCATTGCTTCTTAGTTTACCAAAATCATCCTTGCTGTACACACCTTTTGGGAGAAACCCACTTGATTGGAATTTATTAGAATACTCTATGTGCTTCACTTATATATTTTGAGCTAGATGGTTTTTGCTCTTGTGCTTCACTTATATCTTTTAGAGCACGGCGGTGGCTTAATTTTGTAGAAATTGTTAATCTCTCATGCTTCACTTATATTATTTTGAGAGCCTCTTAGAACAGCATGGTATTTTCTATGGTTATAAAATTGGTCCTAGAATGATGAGCATCCAAGTTGGGTATAATAAAAACTATCATACGAAGTGAATTGGATGCTATGATCAATTTGCTACTTGATAATTGTTTTGAGATATGGAGGTAGTGATATTAGAGTCATGCTAGTTTGGTGATTATGAATTTAAGGAATGCTTCTATTGAAGTTGGCAAGTCCCGTAGCATGCACGTATGGTAAAAGTTGTGTAACAAATTTGAAACATGAGGTGTTCTTAGATTGTCCATCCTTATGAGTGGCGGTCGGGGACGAGCGATGGTCTTTTCCTACCAATCTATCCCCCTAGGAGCATGCGCGTAGTGCTTGGTTTTTGATGACTTGTAGATTTTTGCAATAAGTATATGAGTTCTTTTGACTAATGTTGAGTCCATGGATTGTACGCACGCTTACCCTTCCATCATTGTTAGCCTCTTCGGTACCGTGCATTGCCCTTTCTCACCTTCAGAGTTGGTGCAAACTTCGCCGGTGCATCCAAACCCCGTGATACGATACGCTCTATCACACATAAACCTCCTTATATCTTCCTCAAAACAGCCACCATACCTACCTATTATGGCATTTCCATAGCCATTCCGAGATATATTGCCATGCAACTTTCCACCGTTCTGTTCATCATCATGACACGCATCATTATTGTCATATTGCCTTGCATGATCATGTAGTTGACATCGTATTTGTGGCAAAGCCACCATGCATAATTTTTCATACATGTCACTCTTGATTCATTGCCCATCCCAGTACACCGCCGGAGGCATTCATATAGAGTCATATCTTGTTCTAGTATTGAGTTGTAATTCATGAGTTGTAAATAAATTGAAGTGTGATGATCATCATTATTAGAGCATTGTCCCCAAATAAAAAAAGGAAGGCCAAATAAAGAAGGGCCAAATAAAAAAAGGACAAATAAAAAAAAGGCCAAATAAAAAAAGAAAATAAAAAAGGGGCAATGTTACTATCTTTTTCCACACTTGTGCTTCAAAGTAGCACCATGTTCTTCATATAGAGAGTCTCATATGTTGTCACTTTCATACACTAGTGGGAATTTTTCATTATAGAACTTGGCTTGTATATACAATTGCTTAGGCTTTTGTCACCCTTTACTCCATAGTCCATCAAATCTTTGCCCAAAACTTGAAAACTTCACAATACAAAACTCAACAGGAAATCTTATAAGCTCCATTAGTGAAAGAAAACAAAACTACCACATAAGGTACTGTAATGAACTCATTCTTTATTTATATTGGTGTTAAACCTACTGTATTCCAAGTTCTCTATGGTTCATACCCTTACATACTAGCCATAGATGCATCAAAATAAGCAAACAACACACGAAAGGCAGAATCTGTCAAAAACAGAACAGTTTGTAGCAATCTGTAACTAACACAAACTTCTGGAACACTAAAAATCCTACCAAAATAAGACGTCCTAAAATATTTGTTTATTGAATAGCAGCAACAAGAATCAATTAAAAATCACGTTCATGTGATTTATTGAATTTTTTGTCATGAGCGCAAAGTTTCTGTTTTTCAGCAGAATCAAATCAACTCATATCATAGGTTATCCTATAGGTTCTACTTGGCACAAGCACTAAATAAAACATGAAAACACATCTAAATAGAAAGTAGATGCAAAGTTTATTACTAAACAGGAACAAAAACAAGAAACACAAAGAAAATTGGGTTGCCTCCCAACTAGCGCTATCGTTTAACGCCCCTAGCTAGGCATAAAAGCAAGGATAGATCTAAGTAGTGCCATCTTTGGCACTTGATTCAGAGGTAGCTCGCATAATTGATTCATAGGGTAATTTGACTTTCTTTATTGGAAATTGCTCCATGCCTTTCTTTAATGGAAATTGGAATCTAATATTCCCTTCCTTCATATCAATAATCGCACCAATCGTTTTAAGAAAAGGTCTACCAAGAATAATAGGGCAAGAAAGATTGCAATCTATATCAAGAACGATAAATCAACGGGCACCAAATTTCTATTTGCAACAATTAGAACATCATTGATTATTCCTATTGGCTTTTTAATGGTGGAATCCGCAAGGTGCAAATTTAAAGAGCAATCATCAAGGTAATGGAAACCTAGGATATCACATAAAGTTTTCGGAATCGTGGAAACACTAGCACCCAAATCACACAAGGCAAAACACTCATAATCTTTAATTTTAATCTTTATAGTAGGTTCCCACTCATAATTAAGTTTTCTAGGTATAGAAACTTCCAAATTATGTTTTTCATCGAAAGATTGCATCAAGCCATCAACAATATGTTTGGTAAAGGCCTTATTTTGACTATAAGCATGAGGAGAATTAACAACGGATTGCAACAAGGAAATACAACTTTCTAAAGAACAATTATCATAATCAAATTCCTTGAAATCCAAGATAGTGGGTTCAATACTATTTAAAGTTTTGACCTCTCCAATTGCACTTTTACCAAATTTAGCATCAAGATCTAAAAACTCCAAATTATCGGAATGCTTTTTAGAAAAAGTTGATTCACTTTCAGTCCCATTATTATCAAGATTCATATTGCAAAACAAGGATCTAATAGGGGACACATCAATAACTTTAAGATCTTGATCATTATTTTCATGGAAACTAGAAGAACACGCTTTTATAAAGCAATCTTTCTTAGCACGCAATCTAGTGGTTCTTTCTTTGCACTCGTCAATGGAACTTCTCATAGCTTTGAGAGAGTCATTGATATCATGCTTAGGAGGAGTAGATCTAAGTTTCAAAGAATCAACATCGAGCGAAAGTCTATTAATGTTCCTAGTCAAATCATCAACTTTGAGCAAATTTTCTTCAAGCAAAAGCATTAAAATTCTTTTAAGAGATCATAAATTCTTTCACACTATTTTCAAAATCAGAGGGCATCTTATTAAAATTACCATAAGAATTATTGTTGGAATTTCCGTAATTATTAGAGGAATTGATAGGGAACGGTCTAGGATTAAAGTTTCCTCTATAAGCATTGTTTCCAAAATTATTCCTACCAACAAAATTTACATCCATAGATTCATTATTATTCTCAATCAAGGTAGATAAAGGCATATCATTGGGATCAATAGAAGAACTTTTAGTAGCAAACAATTTCATAAGCTCATCCATCTGTCCACTCAAAACATTAATTTCTTCATAGCATGCACGTTTTTACTAGTACATCGTTCGGTGTGCCATTAAGACTAATTAGCCATAATATTATCAAGAAGTTTTGTAGCATCTCGTAAAGTGATTTCCATAAACGTGCCTCCGGCGGCCGAATCTAAAAGATTTCTAGAAGAAAAGTTCACACCGACATAAAATTTTTGTATGATCATCCATAAATTGAAACCATGAGTAGGGAAATTTCAAATCATCAATTTCATTCTTTCCCAAGATTGGGCAACATGATCATGATCAAGTTGTTTAAAATTCATAATATCGTTCCTAAGCGAGATGATCTTAGCAGGAGGAAAATACTTAGAGATAAAAGCATCTTTGCACTTGTTCCGAGAATCAATACTATTTTTAGGCAAAGACGAAAACCAAACTTTAGCACGATCTCTAAGTGAAAATGGAAATAACTTCAATTTAACAATATCATTATCCATATCTTTTTTCTGTTGCATCTCACACAAATCAACATAGTTGTTTAGATGGCTAGCGGTATCTTCACTAGGAAGGCCGGAGAATTGATCTTTCATAACAAGATTCAGCAAAGCAGCATTGATTTCACAAGACTCAACATCATTAAGAGGAGAAATAGGAGTACTAAGGAAATCATTATTATTGGTATTGGAGAAATCACACAATTTGGTATTATCTTGTGCCATGGCAACAAGTAATCCAACACACAAGCAAACAGAAAAATGCAAGCCAAAGAGAGGGGAAGAAAAAGGAAAGCGGAGAAGAGAGGAGATTGGGAAAGAGAGGGCGAATAAAACGGCAAGGGTGAAGTGGGGGAGAGGAAAACGAGAGGCAAATGGAAAATAATGGGAATGCGAGGGAGATGAGTTTATGATGGGTACTTGGTATGTCTTGAGTTGAGCGAAGACCTCCCCGGCAACGGCGCCAGAAATCCTTCTGGCTACGTCTTGAGCTTGCGTTGGTTTTCCTTGAAGAGGAAAGGGTGATGCAGCATAGTAACGTAAGTATTTCCCTCAGTTTTTGAGAACCAAGGTATCAATCCAGGAGGAGGCTCCTCACAAGTCCCATGAACCTACACAAACAAACAAAGAACTCGCAACCAACGTGATAAAGGGGTTGTCAATCCCTTCACGACCACTTGCGAAAGTGAGATCTGATAGAGATAATATGATAAGATAAATATATTTTTGGTATTTTATAATATAGATGCAGAAAATAAAGATGCAAATAAAAGTAGATTGAAAGATTATATGATAAAGGATAGACCCGGGGGCCATAGATTTCACTAGAGGCTTCTCTCAAGATAGCATAAGTATTACGGTCGGTGAACAAATTACTGTCGAGCAATTGATAGTAAAGCGAATAATTATGATGTTATCTAGGCATGATCATGTATATAGGCATCACGTCCATGACAAGTAGACCGACTCCTGCCTGCATCTACTACTATTACTCCACAAATCGACCGCTATCCAGCATGCATCTAGAGTATTAAGTTCATAACAACAGAGTAACGCATTAGGAAAGATGACATGACGTAGAGGGATAAACTCAAGCAATATGATATAAACCCCATCTTTTTATCCTCGATGGCAACAATACAATACGTGTCTTGCAACCATTTCTGTCACTGGGTAAGAACACCGCAAGATTGAACCCAAAGCCAAGCACTTCTCCCATGGCAAGAAATATCAATCTAGTAGGCCAAACCAAACCGATAATTCAAAGAGACTTGCAAAGATAACTTAATCACAGATAAAAGAATTCAGAGGAGATTCAAATATTTCTCGTAGATAAACTTGATCATAAAGCCACAATTCATCAGATCTCAATGATGAATTGTGGCTTTATGATCGCGGATACAGATGGGCTCCAAGATGGGATCTATTCGATATAACTCTTTTTGCGGTGTGTTCATTGAGATCCGATGAATTGTGGCTTTATGATCAAGTTTATCTATGTGAAATATTTGAATCTCCTCTGAATTCTTTTATCTGTGATTAAGTTATCTTTGCAAGTCTCTTAGACTTATCAGTTTGGTTTGGCCTACTAGATTGATCTTTCTTGCAATGGGAGAAGTGCTTGGCTTTGGGTTCAATCTTGTGGTGTCCTTTCCAAGTGACAGCAGGGGCAGCAAGGCATGTATTGTATTGTTGCCATCGACGATAAAAAGACGGGGTTTATATCATATTGCATGAGTTTACCCCTCTACATCATGTCATCTTTCTTAATGCGTTACTCTATTCTTTATGAACTTAATACTCTAGATGCAAGCTGGATAGCGGTCGATGTGTGGAGTAATAGTAGTAGATGCGGGCAAGAGTCGGTCTACTTGTCATGGACGTGATTCCTATATACATGATCATGCCTAGATAATCTCATAATTATTCTCTTTTCTATCAATTGCTCAACAGTAATTTGTTCACCCACCGTAATACTTATGCTATCTTGAGAGAAGCCACTAGTGAAACCTATGGCCCCCGGGTTTATCTTTTATCATATAAGATTTTATCTACTTTTATTTGCATCTTTACTTTTCCAATCTATATCATAAAATACCAAAAATATATTTATCTTATCATATTATCTCTATCAGATCTCACTTTCGCAAGTGGCCGTGAAGAGATTGACAACCCCTTTATTGCGTTGGTTGCGAGTTCTTGTTTGTTTGTGTAGGTGCGTGGGACTTTTGAGGAGCCTCCTGACGAGGATACAGACCTGGGGTAGGGTCATAGGCTCGACCTATACGTCCTACACAAGGTCACTACCCTGGAAGATGAAAAGACCAAGAGTCGACAGAAGAGCACGAGTCTGATATGTCGAGTGCAATCCACTTGACAGTCACATCACTCGACGGTGGTTACCTATCACCACTCAACCACAATGAAGATCACTCTACCATATCAAAGACCAGTAGTCAGGAGGGCACACAACGGCCAGATATTTATTCCTTAGTCTTCATGAGCATTAAGAGTACTTAATGCTGGTGCTACCAGTAACGCCCCTACTTTATGTACATTAGTTCCCTTGTAATGGAGTGGGGCTGGGGTCCTGGCGCACTCTATATAAGCCACCCCCTTCTCTGGCACAAGGGTCCGCACCCTCTGTAATCCACACATATAATCCAATCGACCGCCTCTAGGCACTGAGACGTAGGGCTATTACTTCCTCCGAGAAGGGCCTGAACTCGTAAACATCGTGTGTACACCTTCACCATAGATAAGATCTTGCCTCTCCATACCACCCCCCTTTATACTGTCAGACTTAGAACCACGACAGTTGGAGCCCACCGTGGGGCCGGCGTCTTAGCGACTTAATTAGTAGATTGTATCATAGTTTCCGGTGGCGGATTGGCTGAGGGCCGCGAGATCCGTCTCGGCGCGCTCGTTTTCATCGCCGACGACTCTGCGTGGCTCCAGGAAGCTCCCCTGGACACCGAGGAGCTCCCCGTCCAAGGGGCGACGCACTTCCGCGTGCGCGTTCATGGCGTTCTTCTTCAGCAGTCGTCGACTCAATATCAGTCGGCTCCAATGGCGTTTTCTCCCCCACTGTACGCCGCTGCAAGCGATCCGGTCGATCGCGGCTTCAGCGCTGGGTGAAACACGTGGTGGCCCGACGCTCGACCACCCATCAAGTCGCGGCAATCGAGCCTGACGAAACCCTCCATGGCCTGTTCGATCTGTCGACTGGCTCCGCGGAGACTGGATCCGAGTGTGATAGCAGCGATCCTGCGGCCGAGGTTCTGATGATCGATGGCCCTCACAGCCCTCTTGGGTTCCGTCGCGATGGTGACGGAGACGGAGGCGGTAATCCGTCACACGTCCATGAGGAGTACCGACCTGAGCCCCTCTCTTCGCAGCAGAGAGAAGACCTTCGTCGCCGCAACGTGGATGCACTCCATACGCCCATCGTTGGAGAAACCCCCGAAGCTTGGGCCTTAGAGGAGGCGCGCCTAGCCAACTTGGCTGAGCGCGCTCGACTGGACAACCTTCAGCGCGCTCTCGATGAGCGCGCCCAGGAATGGATCCATGACTCCAGTCGACGACAGCTTTTTCCGCCCCCACCTAAGGTATACCGCACTCCGATTCAGAATCTCACAGCTGCAGCCTGGATAGCAGAGTCGATCCAACTTTCCCAATCGGAAGCTGGCAGAGGGCTGGAGCAGATCCGAGCCTTGCTCAGGGCAGCAGGAGAGCAGAATACAGCAGTATCACAGTCGCGGAGTAGGATTCATAGCAGATCCGTTGCAGCGGACACGGTTCAGTCGGCCCACAGCCCAAGATCGCCCCTGGGGCGTGAAGGCCGTGGGCAATATGATCTTCCACTCAACCGTGACAATCATCGTCGGGGACCCACGCCTCCTTCGAGGAGCGCATCATATGTGCCTCGGCGGAACGATGATAGGCGCCATCACAGTGGTGAGCGCAGGCATTCAGTCGACCCAAGAGAACTGGGCTTTGACGCAAGGTCTATCCTCGTTCAAGGTCTGGCCGACCGAAACAAAGCACACAGGGAAGACCATGGCAGAGATCGTCCAAGTGGCAGTCGAGTGCATGTTTCTGGTCCTGAGTGTTTCAGCAGAGCCATCAGGGCGGCAGTGATACCTCCCAACTTCAGGCTAGCTTCTGGAGTCAGCAAGTTCACTGGTGAATCGAAGCCTGAAACTTGGCTTGAAGATTACCGAGTGGCTGTGCAGATTGGAGGTGGTAACGATGAGATAGCAATGAAACATCTTCCCCTCATGTTGGAAGGATCGGCCCGAGCATGGCTGACTCAGTTGGCTCCGGGCAGTATTCACAGTTCGGAAGAGCTATCTCGAGTGTTCGTGAGGACTTTCGAGGGCACTTGCAAGCAACCCGGAGGATTGCCTGAGCTGCAGCACTGCGTGTAGAAGCCGAATGAGACTTTGAGAGAGTTCATCCAGAGATGGTCCACTTTGCATCACACTGTCGAGAATGTTTCAGAGCATTAGGCTGTGTGCGCCTTTCAAGGAAGGTGTCAAGTACAGAGAGTTGGTCTTGAAATTCGGTCGAACTGGTGATATGACTCTGGCTCGAATGATGGAGATAGCCAACCGGTACGCTAACGGGGAAGAGGACGATCGACTCCGTAGCGGGAAGAGCAAACCAGTCGGTCAAGAGGCCGGTGGAGGTAACTCCAGTCGGAAACAAAAGCGTAAGGCCGAGCCAGCGGCACCTGGAGAGATTGCGTTAGTAAACCAAGGAAAGTTTAAGGGAAAACCTAAGGGGCCCTGGCCTCCTAAGAAGGTGAAGAACAAGGAAGGATATGACGTGTTGGATTTGTCGTGCCACATCCATACGAAGAAGGATGAGGAAGGCAATCTGATTTATCCGAAACATACCACCCGGCAATGTCGACTCCTGATCCAGCAGTTCCG
Organism: Triticum aestivum; assembly: GCF_018294505.1. Classification (NCBI taxonomy): domain Eukaryota; kingdom Viridiplantae; phylum Streptophyta; class Magnoliopsida; order Poales; family Poaceae; genus Triticum; species Triticum aestivum. Next base: position 686,871,495 of record NC_057798.1, on the reverse strand, counting down.
AGAGAAACCACCCAATGAGAAAGAAAACGAGTCGGATAAAGAGGAAAATGAGGAGGAAGACGATGGTTATCCCAAGGTCAATTCCACTCTAATGATTTTTGCTGATGTTGAAAGTAAGATTCGATTGAAGGTCATCAACAGAGAAGTAAACATGGTCGCCCCTGCCGAGAAGACTGCCTATATGAGGTGGTCTCAGACAGCCATCACATTCGACCAGTCAGACCATCCCGCTCATGTGGCCACCCCTAGGAGGCAAGCACTGGTGGTCGACCCTTTGGTTGGGGGCACTCGACTGACCAAAGTTCTGATGGATGGCGGCAGTGGTCTGAACATCCTCTACGTGGAGACCTTGAAAGGAATGGGCATTCTGATGTCCAAGCTTAGCGAGAGCAATATGAGTTTCCATGGTGTTATTCCCGGAAAGAAAGCCGAGTCACTCGGCCAGATCGCCCTCGACATGGTTTTCGGTGATTCAAGGCATTACCGAAAGGAGAAGTTGACATTTGAAGTCGTGGATTTCCGGAGTGCCTATCATGCCATTTTGGGCAGGCCAGCCTATGCACGCTTTATGGCTTGGCCATGTTACGTGTATCTCAAACTGAAAATGCCCGGCCCCAAAGGTGTGATCACGATTACAGGCAATCGGCAGAAGGCTAAGGATTGTTTCCAGAAAGGTTCCATGATCGCCGACGAACAAATGGCAGCAGTTGAATTCCAAGAATATCAGAAGAGTGCAGATCCGAGTGATTTGCTGAGAGCCAAGAAGCCTGCCATAGATTCTGCATTCCAGTCGACTAGTGAGATGAAGCTAGTGCATATTCACCCGACGGATCGCAATGCTGCACCGACTCATATATCAACGACACTCGACAGCAAATAGGAAGAAGCGCTCGTCCAGTTCCTCCGTGAGAACTGGGACATCTTTGCATGGAAACCTTCTAACATGCCAGGTGTGCCCAGGGGACTGGCCGAGCACCGCTTGCGTGTTGACCCTAAAGTAAAACCCGTCAAAGAGAACCTTCGGCGGTCCGCCGTGCAGAAGAGGAAAGCAATCGGCGAGGAAGTAGCTTGACTGTTAGCAGCAGAGCTCATCCGTGAAATCTACCACTCCGAGTGGTTAGCCAATGTAGTGATGGTTCCTAAAAAGGATGATTCACTCCGTATGTGCATTGATTTCAAGCATATAAATCGGGCCTGCCCGAAATATCATTTCCCTCTCCCTCGCATCGATCAGATTGTTGATTCAACTGCGGGGTGTGAGCACTTGTCTTTCCTAGATGCGTATTCTAGATACCATCAGATCCGACTGTATGGTCCCGATGAAATAAAAGCAACCTTCATCACCCCATTCGGGTGCTTTTGCTATGTCACCATGCCTTTTGGTTTGAAAAATGCCGGAGCCACATTTATGAGAATGATTCAGAAGTGCCTGCTCACTCAAATCAGTCGGAATGTGGAAGCGTACATGGATGACATCGTGGTCAAGTCTCGTAAAGGTTCCGACCTATTGACTAACCTTGCAGAAACCTTTGCCAACCTGAGAAGGTACAATATCAAGCTTAATCCGTCAAAATGCACGTTCGGAGTTCCAGGGGAAAAGTTACTCGGTTTTCTCGTTTCCGAACAAGGAATCGACGCAAATCCAGAGAAAGTTGATACCATCCTCCAAATGAAATGCCCCGTGCGAGTGCATGACGTTCAGAAGCTGACTGGTTGTTTGGCCGCCCTGAGTCGATTCATTTCTCATCTCGGTGAAAAGGCTTGCCTCTTTACCGATTGATGAAAAAGTCTGATAAGTTCGAGTGGACTGATCAAGCTGAAGCAGCGTTTACAGAGCTCAAAACCTTGCTTTCCACCCACCCGGTGCTCACTGCGCCAATCAGCAAAGAGCCTTTACTGCTCTACATTGCAGCCACTAGACAAGTTGTCAGTATGGTGCTCACGGTCGAATGGGAGGAATAAGGAAAAGCCTACAAGGTTCAACGCCCAGTCTATTATCTCTCTGAAGTTTTGACTCCGCCCAAGCAGCGATACCCCCATTATCAGAAGCTGGTCTATGGAATATATATGACTATGAAGAAAGTTGTGCATTACTTCTCTGACCACTCCATTACAGTCGTCAGCGATGCGCCACTATCCGAAATTCTGAACAACAGAGATGCAATTGGTCGAGTGGCCAAATGGGCGATTGAACTCCTCCCTTTGGATATCAAGTTCGAGGTAAAGAAGGCCATCAAGTCCCAAGCAATTGCAGATTTTCTGGCCGAGTGGATTGAGCAGCAATTGCTAACTCAAGTTCATTCGAAGCATTGGACTATGTTTTTTGATGGCTCCAAGATGATGAATGGTTCCGGTGCTGGGGTAGTTTTGGTATCCCCCCGTGGAGACAGGCTTAGTTACGCTCTCCAGATTCAATTTGATTCCTCCAATAACAAAGCCGAATATGAAGCACTTCTATACGGGTTCCGTATGGCCATTTCACTCGACGTCCGTCGTCTCATGGTCTATGGAGACTCAGATTTGGTGGTTAATCAAGTGATGAAGGAATGGGATGTCAGTAGTCCAGCCATGACAGGTTATTGCAATGAAGTGAGAAAGTTGGAGAAGAGGTTTGAAGGTTTGGAGCTCCACCATGTGCCCCGACTGAAAAATCAAGCTGCAGATGAGCTGGCCAAGATAGGTTCCAAGAGAGAAGCTATTCCCGGAAATGTGTTTCTGGAACACATCCATTCACCTTCGGTTCAGGAAGACCGTTTCACCGAAGAGTCACCACAGCCCAAGAGCGCCACGGATCCGACTGAAGTGGAAATCCCAGCCGTGGTCGATTTAATCATGGAGGTTTTGGTCATTATGCCTGAATGGATAGTGCCATACATTGCATACATCCTTAGGAAGGAACTCCCAGAGGATGAAGAAGAGGCTCGACAGATCGTCTGACGGTCTAAAGCCTTCACTGTGATAAGGGGACAGTTGTTCAGGGAAAGTGTAACTGGAGCCTGCCAGAAGTGCATCACGCCAGAAGAAGGTCGAATGATCCTCAACGATATTCACTCGGGGACCTGTGGTCACCATGCGTCCTCTCGGACCATCGTAGCCAAAGCATACCGAGCCGGGTTTTACTGGCCACACACCAACGAGATGGCAAAGGAAATAGTGGACAAGTGTGAAGATTGTCAGTTTTATTCCAACATGTCCCACAAACCTGCATCAGCTCTGAAGACTATTCCACTCGTCTGGCCTTTCGCCGTTTGGGGACTGGACATGGTTGGACCCTTGAGGACAGGCAGGAGTGGATTTACTCATGTGCTGGTAGCAGTCGACAAGTTCACCAAATGGATCGAGGCCAAGCCCATCAAGAGCCTTGAAGCAAGCATAACCGTGAGTTTCATCAGAGAGCTTATATTCAGATATGGCATCCCACACAGCATCATCATAGATAATGGCTCGAATTTCGATTTGGAAGAGTTCAAAGCTTTTTACGCCTCCCAAGGCACGAGGGTCGATTACGCTTCAGTCGCCCATCCCCAATCGAATGGACAGGCGGAACAAGCTAATGGGTTGATTCTCAAAGGACTAAAGCCTCGATTAATGCGTGACCTCAAGCACGCGGCAGGGGCTTGGGTCGACAAACTTCCATCGGTGCTTTGGGGACTGAGGACAACCCCCAATCGATCGACTGGACGGATTCCATTCTTCCTAGTCTACGGATCCGAAGCCGTTTTGCCGAGCGATTTGCTCCACAATGCTCCCCGAGTCGAACTCTTCTCAGAAGAAGAGGCAGAGCAAGCTCGACAAGATGCAGTCGACCTCTTGGAGGAAGAAAGAGAGATGGCCTTGATCCGGTCGACCATTTATCAGCAAGAGTTACGTCGATTCCATGCCAAGAACGTGAGGGGTCGTGCGTTCCAGGAGGGGGACTTGGTCCTCCGAGTGGATCAGCAAAGGCCACACAAGCTCGCCCCCTCTTGGGAAGGCCCTTTCGTCATCACCAAGGTGCTCCACAACGGAGCACACCGCCTCTTCAACGTCGAACACAATTAAGATGAGTCGCACGCCTGGAATGCAGATCTGCTCCACCCTTTCTATTCTTAGATGTTTTAGACCAACCATTTGTAATAAGGAATACCTTTTAGCTTAACTATCAAAATACATAATTTGCTCCTCCCGAATGGTTGTTGTTTGTTTCTTTTGTGTACATTACCTTAGCCATGAATCTGCTTCTCTTGAAGCGAATCGTTAAAAATCCTACCGAGTGATCGGCCTGCCTCTCACTCGGTGGCTTAGCTGCAGCCCAGTGCTCTCCTAAGTGTTAAAAATCCTATCGAGTGATGAGTCTGCCTCTCACTCGGAGGCTTAGCTACAGCCCAGTGCTCGCCTAAGTGTTAAAGTCCCTACCGAGTGATGAGTCTACCTCTCACTCAGAGGCTTAGCTGAAGCCCAGTGCTCGCCTAAGTGTTAAAAATCCTACCGATGATGAGTCTGCCTCTCACTCGGAGGCTTAGCTGCAGCCTAGTGCTCACCTAAGTGTTAAAAATCCTACCGAGTGATGAGTCTGCCTCTCACTCGGAGGCTTAGCTGCAGCCCAGTGCTCGCCTAAGTGTTAAAAATCCTACCAAGTGGAGAGCAATCCTCCCGCTCGGAGGCTTAGCTGCAGCCTAGTGCTTGCCTAAGTGTTAAAAATCCTACCGAGTGATGAGTCTGCCTCTCACTCGGGGGCTTAGTTGTAGCCCAATGCTCGCCTAACTGTTAAAAATCCTACTGAGTGGAGAGCGATCCTCCTGCTCGGGTGCTTAGCGGCAGCACAGTGCTCGCCTAAGTGTTAAAAATCCTACAGAGCAATGAGTCTGCCTCTCACTCGGGGGCTTAGCTGCAGCCCAGTGCTCGCCTAAGTGTTAAAAATGCCTCCGAGTGGAGAGTGATCCTCCCGCTCGCGGGCTTAGCCGTAGCCCAGTGCTCGCCTAAGTGTTAAAAATCCTACCGAGTGGAGAGCGATCCTCCCGCTCGGGGGCTTAGCTGCAGCCCAGTGCTCGCCTAAGTGTTAAAAATCCTACCGAGTGGAGAGCGATCCTCCCGCTCGGGGGCTTAGCTGCAGCCCATTGCTCGCCTAAGTGTTAAAAATCCTATCGAGTGGAGAGCGATCCTCCCGCTCAGGGGCTTAGCTGCAGCCCAGTGCTCGCCTAAGTGTTAAATATCCTACCGAGTGGAGAGCAATCCTCCCGCTCGGGGGCTTAGCTGTAGCCTAGTGCTCGCCTAAGTGTTAAAAATCCTACCGAGTGGAGATCGATCCTCCCGCTCGGGGGCTTAGCTGCAGCCCAGTGCTCGCCTAAGTGTTTAAAATCCTACCGAGTGGAGAGCGATCCTCCTGCTCAGGGGCTTAGCTACAGCCCAGTGCTCGCCTAAGCATTAAAAATCCTACTGAGTGGAGAGCGATCCTCCCGCTCGGGGGCTTAGCTGCAGCCCAATGCTCACCTAAGTGTTAAAAATCCTACACAATCGGTCGACTGGAATGTCAAGACAATTGCTGAGTGCCTTGCTGATGAGCTGATCAATGCTACTCAAGGATCACCCAACCGGTCGACTGGAACGTGAAGACCATTGCTAAGTGCCTTGCTGATGAGCTGATCAATGCTATTCAAGGATCATCTAACCGGTCGACTGGAACATCAAGACCATTGCTGAGTGCCTTGCTGATGAGCTGACCAATGCTACTCAAGGATCACCCAACCGGTCGACTGGAACGTTAAGACCATTGTTGGGTGCCTTGCTGATGAGTTTATCAATGCTACTCGAGGATCACCCAATCGGTCGACTAGAACGTCAAGACCATTGCTAAGAGCCTTGCTGATGAGCTGATCAATGCTACTCAAGGATCACCCAACCGGTCGACTGGAACGACAAGACCATTGTTGAGTGCCTTGCTGATGAGCTGATCAATGCTACTCAAGGATCACCCATCCGGTCGACTGGAACATCAAGACCATTGTTGAGTGCCTTGTTGATGAGATGATCAATGCTACTCAAGGATCACCCAACCGGTCGATTGGAACGTCAAGACCATTATTGAGTGCCTTGCTGATGAGCTGAATGATGCTACTCGAGGACCCCCGGACCGGTCGACTGGCTTTTCTTCTACAGAAGCTGCATTAAGCAAACAGACAATAATTCGAGGGAAAGGCAAATTTCATTCTAAGACAGACGCAATATGTGAGGCGGTAAATCTGAAGTTTCCTAACCGCAAAATAAAGTGCTCGGGCGCTAGGCCGAAGGAGTTTTTATCGATTACAAATCCACTCAGCATTCTGAGGCAAATCGAGGTGGTGGCATAATGTTTTTTAAATCACTCAGCGGGAGAAGGACTGGCCGGGTCGTAGAAGCTGTCGAGATCGATGTTGTCAGCGATGCAAGTGGTTGCCTCAAGGAAAGTAGCCATGAAGTCATGGAAGGAGTGCTTCTTGGTGTTTTCCACTTTGAGAGCCGCCATCTTGTCCTCCTTAGTCTCCTTGTAGTGCACTCGGACCAAAGACAAGGCGACGTCAGCCCCACAGCGTGCAGAAGATTTCTTCCATTCTTGCACTCGGTCTGCGATCTGGTTCAGCCGAATCATCAAAGACTCGAGGTCTCGAGACATCTCCGCCTAGGGCCAGAGCTCGGCGTCCACTCGGACCATCGCCGCCTTCAGTCGAGCTAGATAGTCGACTACACCATCCAAGCGAGACTCTAGTCGAAGCAAGTTCATCGCAACTTCATTTTTCATGGGGCAATTGATGGGGTCGAGACCTGTCTCAACCCATCCAGTTTCAGCCTTGAAGTCGTGATAGAATTCTGTTTCATCACAGCGAACAATGAGTCGACAGAATTACAAAACCCAGTCGACAATGGTTATTTAACTGAATGGACATACCTTCAAGCTTCAGGACAAGCTTTGCTGCAAGTTGTTCTAAATGAGACTCTAGCTTGTCGGTCCTGGTCTTGAGACCTTCAACTTCAGCGGTCAAGTTCTCCTTGTCCTTCTTCAGCTGATCGTCTTCGCGGTTAGCATCCGAGACAGCCGTCTTCAGTGTTGCGTTCTCATCCTCCAACTTGCCGACTGAAGCCAGCTTCTCGTCTGCAAGCTTCGTCTTCTCGCGCGCTTTCTTCTGAGAAGCTACCAAGTCCAGGTCCTTCTGCTCCAGAGCTTCCTTCATCCTCTCTAAAGAAACAACACTCTTCAGACGAGACTGAAGTTGGTGATTTTCACTACGCACATCTGCTTTTGCGAATTCACTCGGTTCAAGAGACTAAAAGAAAAGCCAGCACCAAGTGTGAAGCTACAAAGCAGACAGAATGACCGAGTGATTACCTCCCATGATGGTTGTTTCTTCTTGAGCTTTCTTCAGGTTCTTCTTCGCCAGTTCAAGATCAAGTTCAACACTGATATGCTTCTTCTTTAATTCGGTGAGATGACCTCCAAGATCACAAGACCTCTGCAGCCAGAAAGACAGGCATGTTAGTCGACACATACAAGTAACAGTGAAGGGAAAGATTTATTCTCAGACTACTACCGAATCAAATATTCAACAGTAGTCTCGGGGACTACACCCAGTGGCTACACTCAGCATGCCCCCACTGCATCAGATGAAAACTCAGCAAAAGAGCTTCAAAAAAATGCACTCATCAGACCCCAGTCGACTGCCAGCAGCCGACCGTGGTCTCGGGGACTACACCCAGTGGGTGCACTCGACGTGCCCCCACTGATTCAGAAAGTGCAAAATCAGAGATTTCTGAAGACCAAAACGGAAGAACACCTAGTGGGTGGTCAGATATAAAGCAACGTTCAAAAATTCAGTTGGAAGTTTACCGACCTGAACATTGGTCCGAAGGGCAGTGCTGGCATTGTAAGCTACCTGACTAGCTTCATGCATCACTTTCACTTGCTCCATGACAAGATTTGCCTGGTGAAGGGCCTCCCTAGCGGCACTTGGCGAGTCATCTGGAGTCTGATATGTAGCAAAGAGAGATGGCTCCAGAGGAGTCAAAGCAGCCACCGGGTCAGACGAGTGGAGTTGTACTGGTGCGGCGGGCGTCTGTGCAGTCGACCATGACGGACGATCAGTCGTCAACGGGTCAGCAAATGTGACGTTCGTCCGGGCTATCAGCTGTGACGCCTGGATAATTAAGCTACAGTAACCCCCTACTAATGATGCCACGTCACTTCCATTACTGTTGCTAATCACGTGTTAGTTCGGAACTGATTCAAATTCAAATCCAAAATCAAGCAAATAATAAAAGTTTTCAAGTTTAATAACTAAAATGTTCGGGATGTGCCAGATAAATCATAAGTAGTAATGGTGGAGAAACCCCATTTTTATAAAATGTTTAAATACTCTAAAAATAAATAAACTGCAGCATAAGCAATTATTTAAATACCTTTGGTAGTTAATAAAATGTTAAACTATTTTATTTGGGGGTTAAACTTTTTGGTGGGAGTGGTGTATTTAATAAAACTAATTTAGGTACTACCATAACTAAAGTAAATTAAAAACAAACAAAGAAACAAAACAAAAATAAAAGGTTAACAGGACCCCCCCCCCACCGCATAGGTCGTGGCCCAACTGGCTACTCCTGCCGGCCGGCCCAGGCGGCCCATCCGCTACCCACTGGCCTATATGGCCTAACCCCCAACACCCCAAACCCTAACTACCCCCACGACCCACCCCACATTCTCCCCTGACCTCCCACTCTCTCCTCGCGCCCCCTCCTCTTGGTCCCGATCTAGATCGGCGCAGGCGACCCCGATGCCTCGTTTCTACCTCACCGGCGCCGCCTCCTCGTCCTCCTCCCCGCCGGAAATGCCCTGAGCCCGGAGCCGCTCGACCCCGACGCCAGCACCCCGCCCCCCGCCGAACGACGCCGCCCCGTGCTGGGCTTCCTCCTCAGCCCCGCCGTCGCCGGCCATCATCGCCACCCGGAGCCCCACACCTCGCCGGGACCTCACCGCCGGCCTGCTTCCCCTCCGCTGCATCGTCTCCGTCCTCCTCCTCGCCCCTCGTTGCCCTAGACCCTACACGCCCCCTGTGAGCACCTCTCCTCCTCCTTCCCCTGGGTTCCCGCTCGACGACCGCGGCCATAGCCGTCGTGCGCACGCGCGCTCGCACTCCCGCCGCGCGCCTCGCCTCACCTCCCCTCCCTGTGAGCCGCTCCGGCCAGCCCCGCCACTACCTCCACCACCGCGCCACCCGCAGCCCTCCGCTGCCTCTCCTGGCCGGCATCGTGTGCGCCGGCGGCTTCGTCCATGGCCTCGCCCGAGCAGCCTCTGGGCTCGCCTTGCGCCAGGCGCCCCTGCGCCCGTTAGCCCGCACGCCCGCAAGCCCTTGCGCCTGCTTAGGCCCCTGGGGCCAATGACAGCCGGGGCCCAGCCCCCAGAACTATTAAAAAAATGAATCAATAAAATTTATAATTAATTAATTAATTAATTAGTGAATTAATTAAGTTAATTAGTCCTATTTAATTAATCTGATTAACTTGTTAGTTTAATTAAACAGTAATTAGTTTAGCTAACCCCTAATAAAACTAATCAGAGTATGACAGGTGGGTCCCACTGGACCCACTGGTCAGGTTGACCAAGTCAACTCTGTTGACTGCTGATGTCAGCATGACATCATGCTGATGTCATAATTCCATTTTCGAATTAATTTAAATAATTAATTAAATTCCAGAAATTAATAAAATCTTTAGAAAATCATATCTTTTAATCCGTAACTCGGATTAAAATATTTTCAAGATGAAAGTTGCTTAGAACGACGAGACGAATTCGGATACGCAGCCCGTTCGTCCGCCACACACCCCTAACATATCAAACTCGCAACTTTCCCCCTCCGGCTCCTCTGCCCAAAAACACGGAACACTGGGAATACTTTCCCGGATGTTTTCCCCCTTCGCCGGCATCACCTGATACTGCGTTAGGACACACCTAGCACCGCTCTTTGTCATGTATTGCATCGTCTTGCTTATGTTTGCACTGTATTTATTGTTTCTTCCCCCTCTTCTCTTCGGTAGACTACGAGACCGATGTTGCTGCTGCCTAGTTCGACTACGGAGTTGACGACCCCTCTCTCTTGCCAGAGCAACCAGGCAAGCCCCCCTCCTTTGATCACCAGATATCGCCTATTCTCCTCTATACTGCTTGCATTAGAGTAGTGTAGCATGTGACTGTTTTCCATTAATCCTATTCTGATGCATAGCCTGTCATTGTTGCTACAATCATTGATACCTTACCCGCAGTCCTAAATGCTTAGTATAGGATGCTAGTTTATCATCATTGGCCCTACATTCTTGTCAGTCTGCCTTGCTATACTATTGGGCCGTGATCACTCTGGAGGTGATCACGGGTATATACTATACATACATACATACTATGCAGATGGTGACTAAACTCGGGTCAACTCGATGAGTACCCGCAAGTGATTCTGATGAGGGGGCTGAAAGGACAGGTGGCTCCATCCCGGTAGAGGTGCGCCTGGGTTCCCGACGGCCCCTGACTGTTACTTTGTGGCGGAGCGACAGGGCAGGTTGAGACCACCTAGGAGACAGGTGGGCCTGGCCCTGTTCGGCGTTCGCGGATACTTAACACGCTTAACGAGATCTTGGTATTTGATCTGAGTCTGGCCATTTGGTCTATACGCACTAACCATCTACGCGGGAGTAGTTATGGGTATCCCGGCATCGTGGTATCAGCCGAAGCCTTCTTGACGTCAGTGATGGAGCGGCGCACGCCGGATTGGACCGCGTAACGTGACTTCCTTTGTAATGGAGGTTGCTAGGTCGCTTCCGGCCACCATCGCAAGGTGCAGGTGTGCAATGGGCGATGGGCCCATACCCCTGCGCGCATAGGATTTAGACCGGCGCGCTGACCTCTCTGTTGTGCCTAGGTGGGGCTGCGACGTGTTGATCTTCCGAGGCCGGGCATGACCCAGGAAAGTGTGTCCGGCCAAATGGGATCTAGCGTGTTGGGTTATGTGGTGCACCCCTGCAGGGAAGTTAATCTATTCGAATAGTCGTGATCTTCGGTAACAGGACGACTTGGAGTTGTACCTTGACCTTATGACAACTAGTACCGGATACTTAATAAAACACACCCTTCCAGGTTCCACAGACAACCCGGTGATCACTTTTCCACAGGGCGACGAGGGGAGGATCGCCGGGTAGGATTATGCTATGCGATGCTACTGGAGATGCTACTTGGAGATGCTACTTGGAGGACTTCAATCTAATCTCTTCTACATGCTGCAAGACGGAGGCTGCCAGAAGCGTAGTCTTCGATAGGACTAGCTATCCCCCTCTTATTCTGGCATTCTTCAGTTTAGTCCACTGATATGGCCTCCTTACACATATACCCATGCATATGTAGTGTAGTTCCTTGCTTGCGAGTACTTTGGATGAGTACTCACGGTTGCTTTCTCCCCCCTTTTTCCCCCTTTCCTTTCTTTCTGGTTGTCGCAACCAGATGCTGGAGTCCAGGAGCCAGACGCCACCATCGATGATGACTCCTACTACACTGGAGGTGCCTATTACTACGTGCAAGCTGCTGACGACGACCAGGAGTAGTTTAGGAGGATCCCAGGCAGGAGGCCTGCGCCTCTTTCGATCTGTATCCCAGTTTGTGCTAGCCTTCTTAAGGCAAACTTGTTTAACTTATGTCTGTACTCAGATATTGTTACTTCCGCTGACTCGTCTATGATCGAGCACTTGTATTCGAGCCCTCAAGGCCCCTGGCTTGTAATATGTTGCTTGTATGACTTATTTATGCTTTTAGAGTTCTGTTGTGATATCTTCCTGTGAGTCCCTGATCTTGATCGTACACGTTTGCGTGCATGATTAGTGTACGATTGAATCGGGGGCGTCACAAGTTGGTATCAGAGCCGACTGCCTGTAGGAATCCCCCTTTCAACTCCTTGGCCGAAGTCGAGTCTAAACTTTACAAAACTTTTACTGACATGATTGTGCGGCCCATGGGCCCACGTCGCCATTGGGTGGTAGTAGGATCTTTTATTCCTTGTCTATACTCTGGGATTCTAATCTCTCTTCTATTCGGGTTAAATGACTTTCTAAAATCTAACTTTAGGTTCTCGAAAACACTTTCTCCCGGAGAGCCCCTTCAGTCCAGATGATCGCCGAGTACACATGAAGATTTCAAAGTTACTTTCCGATACTCTTTCGGGACTGCCCATTGCTTTTGCAATTCACTACCACCAAAATATCCCTATGAATAAATTCATACACCGTTCTTACTTAGTTCCCAGTTACTCTTTTTATTACAAGATGCCCTGAAATATTCTTTGTTGTTCTTAGAATACTTATGCCTACTGCCTTGCAGTTCCTTACCACCTGAATACCCCTACGGATAATTTCTCGCACTTACCGAGTATCCACTCATCCCCAGTTGATTCATGTATGTCACCAATCCTCGAAATATCATTCGATCTTCCGAAAATCCTGAGCATCCTATTGCTCTTGAAATTCTTGATTGCTTGCAATATGGTTAATCCCATAAGTCTAGTAAATCTTGTTGACATCCATTGTCATTATCATTTTGAGTCCGTTGTTTCGATTTGTTACGAATGCTCGCAATCCTCAAACAGATCCTAGAATTCATCCTTCTGGCTCAGACGTTGTTTTAATCATGAACTGGTTCTCGCCAATTAAATTGTCGTCGATTGTGCCCCTAAGTGTATTGAACTTATCCATCCTTGATCAGAGCGTCTGCTTCTGATCCTTCGCTTTGTAAATCATAATTCCTTAGCAATTGAGCTCTAAGTTATTCAGTTGTTTCTATAATCCAATTTCTTTGCCTTGATTCTTCCTCTGGTTGTGTGCCGATACTCACCCTAGATCCTTTGTTGGATTTTAACCGACAATGTCCTTCATATTCAATAACCTTGAGCCTTTCCTAGGATATATAATGCCTTTGGTAAATTGTATCCTTTGCTTTGTCAACCATGCTCTACTTTTGAGCTGGTGTTATTTACTCCTGAAGTTCGTGGTATATGTTCTAATAAGCCCCGATGGCTTGAACCTATGCCTTCCTTAATATGTGTGAACTCAAAAGTTTTCACGAGTCATACTCTTCTGGTATTTTACCAAGATAAAATTTCAACACTACAACTTCATCGAACGCGAGAAGTAAATGAAAGGTTATGCATTGGAGAAGTGGGAGTCGACCTTGAACTTTGTGTTCATGCCCATAGACACGATGTAGACCTTCTCATCGAAGCTTCTTTTAAAATTAATTATTCCCTTGGTATAAGTTCATCTTATATCTGGGATCTGGCCTTTTTCAATCGTGGTTCCGACCATGCTCTCCTTTAAATACCATTTCTCGTGCAAGTTTAAGCACTTGTCTTCTGCAGAGCAATACCCCAGTCCAACCTCTACTTTGATCTGTCGTCGAGTATTACCCCCTGGTATCTCAAGATTATCATGGAACTGCATAACCTCTTATGAGTTCTTCATCAAGTACTACATTCTCACGGATTCCAATTTTTCACGGGATCTGAGTTATTAAACACTCAAGGACACCGATAACTGAACCGAGCCCGCACTACGGATCAACAACTCTTTAGTAATCTTCTTTAAGTACGAGTTTGAACCCGATCATGTCATTCCTAGCCTGCTTTGCTATACCTATTCGTGTTGATTTTAACTGTGCTACATGGTCCTTCTTCTCGGAGCACAATTTTCAACGATGAGCTAAAGCTTACGTCGATTTTCCTCATCATGTCATTTCGCCTTGAACATCAAACTTGGTTTGGGGTTTGTGACGTACCCGTGGCTCCAATAACCTTTCGCTTCATCATTCCTCTGACTTGATGTCATCGCCGATCGATTACACCTTCATGAAATCTCTCGACAAAGGTGTCATGATCATCAACATTCCGAGCTCTTCCAAAATATCTATTGAATTCTTGATGGGAAATACCATCCTTGCCTCTCGATGGTTTGTTTTATCATCGGCCACCTTATTGCCTTCCGCTCAACACAAACTTGTTCGTGTTCTGTGTTATACATTGAGTTCCTTGCTATCCAGCATTTCTTCTTCTTTACCTTGGAGTATTACCATCTTTTATATCAAGAATGTCATGAGGATTACTCCACCTCTTAAGAATTCTTGTTATAGTGACACTTCTCACCATCACCATTCTTTCTTGGTCCCCGTGTTGCTTCCAACAAGTGAACGGTGTTGTTTGGATTCTGCCCTTCTAGCAACCCTCTTGCTTTGAAGTTAGTGGTCGTCCGTTCATTCTTAGACTATTGATTATTGAATCACCATTCCGAGGTTGGTCGTGCAACCCAACCCATATTCGGGTGCACCTTTCAACCAATGTTTAATTATGTATGTTTTCCTCGAGCATACATCATTATACCATTAGATCTGACAAATGTTATCTCCTTGTTCACATAATTGTGGAAATCCATCTTCTGTTAATCTCGATAAATTGCCGCTGAGTCCATCAGCCACCCCCACATCCTCTCCTTGGTTTAATGATGATGAATCCTCGTCTTTGAACTCACTTCCATAGTCATTTCCCGAGAATCTTACATTGTCATCTCGTCAGTTGGTGTTGAACCTTTTCTTCTCAAGCATCCTGAGCCCGAGGTATCCTGACGCTAATCGAATCTGAATCTCGGTCAAATATGATGGTTAGAATATATTTCCAAGAGTTATAACATTGGTCTTTTATATGACCCGCTAAGATGATGTCATGCCCAGCGCACCTGGCCGTAGGACCTATTGTTATAGTTTCCTTTTTAGCAAGATTATCCATTTCTCCATGAGGAAATTGTAAGACTTATTCTATAAGTTGTTCCTGATGGATCCTTTGTGTTTCCAAAGTCTGACCTTTGCTTGAAGACCATGTCAATGCTATCTCGAAGCATGTCTGTGGTACTCCGATTTTCAATAAGAACATTTGAAGCACAAATGCTAAATTTCCCTTATCAATTACTCTAACACCGTTGTATGGGTAATGTCATGAAATTTCTCTCACCTTATCTAAAGAGTTTTCTACATTATATCCCGTCATGGATATCCTGCTCTATTTGACCTTGGAAAGGATATACCCTTGAATTATGTGTTTAAACACATTTTTCCTTTTCATGGTTCTGTTTAATCTGATAATCATAATTTCCTTTCCATTATTTTTGTTAACCTTTCTTGAAATCTACTTAACTAAGCAGTACCCCCCTGCTTAGGTAAGCACCTCGTAGTACCACCCTGTCAGTAAGACCCTGTTGCTTTTGTTGACGACATTCCGGTAACCACCGATGGGTGATAACTTTGCCAATTGGTTCGCCTCGATCAACAAGCAGGAAAATTGCTCTCTTCGTTCCCCGTCCTTGGTACCGACAGTGTTGCCAGCATAGCTGACAAGCTATTCACTCACATGCCTCCTTGTCACGGCTGTGCGAGATGTCACCACCCTTCCTACTTTCAACCCACATGTTGGGCCCATAACCCACAGGTCCACTGGATCGAAACCTGACTCCCCTGTACAACCCTGTTTCTAATGGTTATTCCTCACGCTTGGCTTTGTATTTAATTCATGGGTCACCTTCCTAATGCTCTATTCTGGTATCAGACGCAATACTTACTCTCGTTGCTCTGAACCCCTTTCTCACCCCGGTTCAGACTTCGAGCAACTATCTATCCGCTTGGAACCTCTTATTGTACCTTCGTACCTTACTCTCGACATATTTTATTGGTTCAACTCGAGAGATAATCTTATGCTCATTCATGGGTTAACCCCAGATTGTTTCCATCATAAGCATTCTGTCGTAGCTGAGCTGCCCCTTACCTATCCGTAAGTACGTTGGAGTTCCTGAAGAAAAGGACGACTTCACCATGATGACCTGAAGCAGAGAAATGAAGACATCAATGTAATGGATCAATCTCTTCGAGAAGAGCAACCAAGGTCGAGAAGACCCGTTAGAATTTCGTAACTAGACCTTCCCCCCCTCTCTGCCTCCTAAATCTCGGGACGAGATTTCTTGTAGTGGAGGAGAATTGTGACGCCCGAATAATTAAGCTACAGCAACCCCCTGCTAATGATGCCACGTCACTTCGATTATTGTTGCTAATCACGTGTTAGTTCGGAACCGATTCAAATTCAAATCCAAAATCAAGCAAATAATAAAAGTTTTCAAGTTTAATAACTAAAATGTTCGGGATGTGCCAGATAAATCATAAGTAGTAATGGTGGAGAAACCCCATTTTTATAAAAATTTTAAATACTCTAAAAATAAATAAACTGCAGCATAAGCAATTATTTAAATACCTTTGGTAGTTAATAAAATGTTAAACTATTATATTTCGGGGTTAAACTTTTTGGTGGCAGTGGTGTATTTAATAAAACTAATTTAGGTACTACCATAACTAAAGTAAATTAAAAACAAACAAAGAAACAAAACAAAAATAAAAGGTTAACAAAACCCCCCCACCCCACTAGGTCGTGCCCAACTGGCTACTCCTGCCGGCCGGCCCAGGCGGCCCATCCGCTACCCACTGGCCTATATGGCCTAACCCCCCACACCCCAAACCCTAACTACCCCCACGACCCACCCCACATTCTCCCCCGACCCCCCACTCTCTCCTCGCGCCCCCTCCTCTTGGTCCCGATCTAGATCGGGGGCAGGCGACCCCGACGCCCCGTTTCTACCTCACCGGCGCCGCCTCCTCGTCCTCCTCCCCGCCGGAAACGGCCTGAGCCCGGAGCCGCTCGACCCCGACACCAGCACCCCCCCCCCCGAACGACGCCGCCCCATGCTGGGCTTCCTCCTTAGCCCCGCCGTCGCCGGCCATCATCGCCGCCCGGAGCCCCACACCTCGCCGAGACCTCACCGCCGGCCTGCTTCCCCTCCGCTGCATCGTCTCCGTCCTCCTCCTCGCCCCTCGTTGCCCTGGACCCTACACGCCCCCCGTGAGCACCTCTCCTCCTCCTTCCCCTGGGTTCTCGCTCGACGACCGTGGCCATAGCCGTCGTGCGCACGCACGCTCGCACTCCCGCCGCGTGCCTCGCCTCACCTCCCTCCCTGTGAGCCGCTCCGGCCAGCCCCGCCACTACCTCCACCACCGCGCCACCCGCGGCCCTCCGCCGCCTCTCCTGGCCGGCGTCGTGGGTGCCGGCGGCTTCGTCCATGGCCTCGCCCGAGCAGCCTCTGGGCTCGCCTCGCGCCAGGTGCCCCTACGCCCGTTAGCCCGCACGCCCGCAAGCCCTTGCGCCCGCTTAGGCCCCTGGGGCCAATGGCAGCCGGGGCCCAGCCCCAGAACTATTAAAAAAATGAATCAATAAAATTTATAATTAATTAATTAATTAGTGAATTGATTAAGTTAATTAGTCCTATTTAATTAATCTGATTAACTTGTTAGTTTAATTAAACAGTAATTAGTTTAGCTAATCCCTAATAAAACTAATCAGAGTATGACAGGTGGGTCCCACTGGACCCACTGGTCAGGTTGACCAAGTCAACTCTGTTGACTGCTGATGTCAGCATGACATCATGCTGATGTCATAAATCCATTTTCGAATTAATTTACATAATTAATGAAATTCCAAAAATTAATAAAATCTTTAGAAAATCATATCTTTTAATCCGTAACTCGGATTAAAATATTTTCAACATGAAAGTTGCTTAGAACGACGAGACGAATCCGGATAAGCAGCCCGTTCATCTGCCACACACCCCTAACATATCAAACTCACAACTTTCCCCCTCCGGCTCCTCTGCCCTAAAACACGGAACACCGGGAATACTTTCCCGGATGTTTTCCCCTTCGCCGGCATCACCTCATACTACGTTAGGACACACCTAGCACCGCTCTTTGTCATGTCTTGCGTCGTCTTGCTTATGTTTGCACTGTATTTATTGTTTGTTCCCCCTCTTCTATTCGGTAGACTACGAGACCGACGCTGCTGACTTGACGACCCCTCTCTCTTGCCAGAGTAACCAGGCAAGCCCCCCCCCCTTGATCACCAGATATCGCCTATTCTCCTCTATACTGCTTGCATTAGAGTAGTGTAGCATGTTACTGCTTTCCGTTAATCCTATTCTGATGCATAGCCTGTCATTGTTGCTACAATCATTGATACCTTACCCGCAGTCCTAAATGCTTAGTATAGGATGCTAGTTTATCATCATTGGCCCTACATTCTTGTCAGTCTGCCTTGCTATACTATTGGGCCATGATCACTCTGGAGGTGATCACGGGTATATACTATACATACATACATACTATGCAGATGGTGACTAAAGTCGGGTCAACTCGATGAGTACCCGCAAGTGATTCTGATGAGGGGGCTGAAAGGACAGGTGGCTCCATCCCGGTAGAGGTGGGCTTGGGTTCCTGATGGCCCCCGACTGTTACTTTGTGGCGGAGCGACAGGGTAGGTTGAGACCACCTAGGAGACAGGTGGGCCTGGCCCTGTTCGGCATTCGCGGATACTTAACACGCTTAACGAGATCTTGGTATCTGATCTGAGTCTGACCATTTGGTCTATACGCACTAACCATCTACGCGGGAGTAGTTATGGGTATCCCGGTGTCGTGGTATCAGCCGAAGCCTTCTTGACGTCAACGACGGAGCGGCGCGCGCCAGATTGGACCGCGTAACGTGACTTCCTTTGTAATGGAGGTTGCTAGGTCTGCTTCCGGCCGCCCTCGCAATGTGCAGGTGTGCAATGGGCGATGGGCCCAGACCCCTGCGTGCATAGGATTTAGACCGGCGGGCTGACCTCTCTGTTGTGCCTAGGTGGGGCTGCGACGTGTTGATCTTCCGAGGATGGGCATGACCCAGGAAAGTGTGTCCGGCCAAATGGGATCGAGCGTGTTGGGTTATGTGGTGCACCCCTGCAGGGAAGTTAATCAATTCGAATAGTCGTGATCTTCGGTAACAGGACGACTAGGAGTTGTACCTTGACCTTATGACAACTAGAACCGGATACTTAATAAAACACACCCTTCCAAGTTCCACAGACAACCCGGTGATCGCTTTTCCACAAGGCGACGAGGGGAGGATCGCCGGGTAGGATTATGCTATGCGATGCTACTGGAGATGCTACTTGGAGATGCTACTTGGAGATGCTACTTGGAGGACTTCAATCTACACTCTTCTACATGCTGCAAGACAGAGGCTGCCAGAAGCGTAGTCTTCGATAGGACTAGCTATCCCCCTCTTATTCTGGCATTCTGCAGTTCAGTCCACTGATATGGCCTCCTTACACATATACCCATGCATATGTAGTGTAGTTCCTTGCTTGCGAGTACTTTGGATGAGTACTCACGGTTGCTTTCTCCCCCCTTTTTCGCCCTTTCCTTTCTTTCTGGTTGTCGCAACCAGATGCTGGAGTCCAGGAGCCAGACGCCACCGTCGACAACGACTCCTACTACACTGGAGGTGCCTATTACTACGTGCAGGCTGCTGACGACGACCAGGAGTAGTTTAGGAGGATCCCAGGCAGGAGGCCTGCGCCTCTTTCGATCTGTATCCCAGTTTGTGCTAGCCTTCTTAAGGCAAACTTGTTTAACTTATGTCTGTACTCAGATATTGTTGCTTCCGCTGACTTGTCTATGATCGAGCACTTGTATTTGAGCCCTCGAGGCCCCTGGCTTGTAATATGTTGCTTGTATGACTTATTTATGTTTTTAGAGTTGTGTTGTGATATCTTCCCGTGAGTCCCTGATCTTGATCGTACACGTTTGCGTGCATGACTAGTGTACGATTGAATTGGGGGCGTCACATCAGCTCCGGTGCCGATGTCGACTGAGGGATTTGGACTTCAAGTCTCCTTCTGCTCGAACCCCTGCTCTTCTTCTTCATCTCCTGCGGAGGCGCTTCTTCCTCTTTGTCGTCGGGGAGCACAACGACATCTTGCGGAGCTACATCAGAAGAGTAATATGAAATCTTCAGTCAATCGACCACTCACTCAGTTAGATAGAACTAAGTTGAACAAACTTACCAGCTCGTGAGGTGGCTCTTCGCCTTCTGGTCCCTTGTCAACGTCCATGCTAGTGGCAGCAGAGGCGGGGCTGAAAAGGCACAAGGATTGATCAGTCGGATCGAGAGAACTTTCAGTCGACTCACTGAAACACAAATGAGATACTCACCCTGAGGCAACGGGGACGTCCATCTTGACTCGCGGCAATGTCTTTCGGGTCTTCGAAGGTGCAACTTTTGGCTGTTTAGCCACCTTCTCCGTCGGCTCCAGAGTCGACGGCCGAGCGCGCTTCTGGGTGGTGGCACTTGGAGCTGCACTCTTCGCACGACCGCTAGACGGATCGTGTTGCTGCTTGGATCGATGCTCGGAGCGCGGCGGCGAGTCGACCTCTTCCACCTCGTTTGACTCCCCACTCTCCTCCTCCTCCTCCCCTTCCGAAGACTCCCACTCGCCACTCTCCTCAGTGCTGTCCTCCCCCTCCTAGTCCTGCACCAAGTCCTGTTCGACGTTGGGCATTGTGTACATCTTAGTGAATACCTGTGAAGCAAATTAGGCGAGACAAGAGTCAGCCAACGTCGAGTTCAGTAGGAATGCAAGCGGAAGACAGTCGGAACAAAGAACGTACCTTGTCGGGTGGGTTGTCGCTTCCGAAAGGGATGACTCGCCTGGATCCTCTAGGGTTATCTTGAGTGCCCGTAATGCTCTTCACCCATGAGGCCACGGTGTCGAGCGGCACTTCTTCCGGATGGACCCGAGTGGTGTCACCCGGCCCAGAATACAACCACATCGAATGATCACGGGCCTGGAGAGGCTGGATATGCCTAGCGAGGAATACCTCTAACAAGTCCAGGCCAGTGATACCGTCATTGATGAGCTGGACCACTCGGTCCACCAACATCCTCATCTCCATTGTCTCCGCAGCAGTAACCTTCAGAGGAGCAGGAGTTTAGACACGGTCGAATGAAAAAGGAGGGAGACCAGTCGAATGACATGGAGTAGCAACGTCCTGGCAGTAGAACCAGGACGATTGCCAACCTCTAACGGATACAGGAAGGGTCATAGCAAGGAAAGCGCTCCTATTCCTCTTTTGGATGCCTAAGCCCCCACACATTTGGATAACATGGGTTTTCGAGTCACTCGACTTCGCCTTTTTAACCGACTGGGAGCGAGTGGTGAAAATATGTTTGAAGAGACCCCAGTGTGGTCGACACCCTAAGAAGTTCTCGCACATCGACACCAACGCGGCTAGGTACGTAATAGTGTTGGGGGAAAAGTGGTGGAGCTATGCCCCAAAGAAGTTTAAAAACCCTCGGAAGAAAGGGTGCGGTGGAAGCAAGAACCCCCGGTCGACATGAGTGGCGAGCAAGATGCACTCACCCGGTCAAGGTTGTGTCTCCGTCTCTCCCTTGGGCAGCCTCGCCGCCCCCACTGCAATCAACCCAGACTCCTCTAGATCGGTCAGATCTTCCTGCCCGATCGAAGACCGGATCCAATCGCCTTGGAACCAACCTGGCGGCAGCCCCGAGCGCGATGACGATCCGCGGCTTGGTTTCTTGCCCTTCGCCGCCCCCGTCGCCTTCTTGGCGCGCTCTAGCGCCACCGTCTTGTCCTTCACCATGGTGGGGAAGCGGTGGCGTCAGAGGCGGAGGAGCTGGATACGGCGGAGGAGCATAGGAAGAAGAAGGAGAGGCAGGTGTGCACAGTGCGGGCACCCCGGTCCCGTCAGCTTATAAAGGCTCAGTTCCGAGTGACTGACGAGTGGGGCCGAGCAATCCCGTCAAATCCTGCTACAGTTGCACGCAGCGAATGTGGCGAAAAAGGAGGCGCGATAATCGAGGCGCCTCGGCTCATCCGGGTCCCCCTTTTTTCGGCGCCCTCCTACCCGCGCGCGCCTTCGAAATTTCGTATCCCACGGGATCCGGGATTCCGTGCAGGCGATCACGCCCGAGATCTCATGCTCCCACTCGACACTCGACGCATGAGGCCATCAGTTCAGTCGACGATGTTCTGAATGGATCAAGGCAGCCGAGTCGGCTCCGAAGTATCAACACAGGTGTTCAGTCTAACAAGAAGCACTCGCGGAGACACAAAACACAGGACAGGTCAAATGTCGCCTTACATTCCTCTCACACCTTAATCCATTCGGGGGCTACTACGAGGATACAGACCTGGGGTAGGGTCATAGGCTCGACCTATACGTCCTACCCAAGGTCACTACCCTGGAAGATGAAAAGACCAAGAGTCGACAAAAGAGCACCAGTCTCATATGTCGAGTGCAATCCACTCGACAGTCACATCACTCGACGGTGGTTACCTATCACCACTCGACCACATTGAAGATCACTCAACCATATCGAAGACCAGTAGTCAGGAGGGCACACAACGGCCAGATATTTATTCCTTTGTCTTCGTGAGCATTAAGAGTACTTAATGCTGGCGTTACCAGTAACGCCCCTACTTTATGTACATTAGTTCCCTTGTAATGGAGTGGGGCCGGGGTTCTGGCGCACTCTATATAAGCCAGCCCCCTCCTCTGGCACAAGGGTTTGCACCTTCTATAATCCACACATATAATCCAATCGACCGCCTCTAGGCACAGAGACGTAGGGCTATTACTTCCTCTGAGAAGGGCCTGAACTCGTAAACATCGTGTGTACACCTTCACAATAGCTAAGATCTTGCCTCTCCATACCTACCCCCCTTTCTACTGTCAGACTTAGAACCACGACACCTCCTACTGGATTGATACCTTGGTTCTCAAAAACTAAGGGAAATACTTATGCTACTATTGCTGCATCACCCTTTCCTCTTCAAGGAAAACAAATGCAAGCTCAAGATGTAGCACTAGCTTCCCACCGCCGCGCTCTCTCTCTCTCTTGCCGTGGTCACCACCGTGCTCTCTGTCGCCATGGTCACCGCCGTTGTGTGTCACCTGCTTATGTAGCACACCCGCAATGACTCTCTGCTCAAGGGCTCTCTGCTGGGTCCCACAAGCCACGCGTGCAATGGTCTGAATAGAATTGGTTGTCTCTGTCGCCTGGTCCCACCTATAAGGGCCGAGTCAAAACATTGACCTGGCGGAGACGGCAGAGTTCACGGAACGAGTCGGTGCGCACAGACTAGGGGCAAAACTAATCACAATTCGCATCTGAGGGCAAACCTGAGCACATGGACACCACTGAGGGCAAAAGGATAAGTAAATCGTAGTAGAAGTACTTGTGTTGAGGTTTGTGATTCCCGTACCATGCACGTATGGTGAACCGTTATGTAACGAAGTTGGAGCATGAGATATTTTTTGATTGCCATCCTTTGTGTGGAGGTCCGGGGCGCGCGATGGTTAACTCCTACCAAACTCCCCCTAGGAATATGCGTGTAGTACTTTGTTTCAAGGGCTAATAAAAGTTTTGCAAGAAGTATATGAGTTCTTTATGAGTAATGTTGAGTCCATGGATTATACGCACTCTCACCCTTCCATCATTGCTAGCCTCTTCGGTACGGTGCATTGCCCTTTCTCACCTCGAGAGTTGGTGCAAACTTCACCAGTGCATCCGAACCCCGTGATACGATACACTCTATCACACATAAACCTCCTTATAGCTTCCTCAAAACGGCCACCATACCTACCTATCATGGCATTTCCATAGCCATTCCGAGATATATTGCCATGCAACTTCCATCATCATCATATACATGACTTGAGCATTCATTGTCATATTGCCTTGCATGATCGTAAGATAGCTAGCATGATGTTTTCATGGCTTGTCCGATTTTTGATGTCTTTCCTATGCTAGATCATTGCACATCCCGGTACACCGCCGGAGGCATTCATATAGAGTCATATCTTTGTTCTAGTATCGAGTTGTAATATTGGGTTGTAAGTAAATAAAAGTGTGATGATCATAATTATAGAGCATTGCCCCATAAAAAGGGAGAGGCCAAAGAATCCTAAATAAAAAAAGGGGGCCAAAGAAACCTGCCCAAAAAAAAGAAAGAAAAAAGAAAAGGGGCAATGTTACTATCCTTTTACCACACTTGTGCTTCAGAGTAGCACCATGTTCTTCATATAGAGAGTCTCATATATTGTCACTTTCATATACTAGTGGGAATTTTCATTATAGAACTTGGCTTGTATATTCTGACGATGGGCTTCCTCAAATGCCCTTGGTCTTCATGAGCGAGCAAGTTGGATGCACACCCACTTAGTTTCAGTTTGAGCTTTCATACACTTATAGCTCTTAGTGCATCCGTTGCATGGCAATTCCTACTCCTCACATTGACATCAATTGATGGGCATCTCCATAGCCCGTTGATTAGCCGCGTCGATGTGAGACTTTCTCCCTTTTTGTGTTCTCCACATAACCTCTACCATCATATTCTATTCCACCCATAGTGCTATATCCATGGCTCATGCTCATGTATTGCGTGAAGGTTGAAAAAGTTTGAGAATACTAAAGTACGAAACAATTGCTTGGCTTGTCATCAGGGTTGTGCATGATTTGAATAGTGTGATGAAGAAGGAGCATAGCCAGACTATATTATTTTGTAGGGATAACTTTCTTTGGCCATGTTGTTTTGAAGAGACATGATTTCTTTATTAGTACGCTCAAAGTATTATTGTTCTTATGTCAAATGATAGACTATTGCTTTGCATCACTCGTGTCTTAATATTCATGCCATGATTAGATATATGACCAAGATTATGCTAGGTAGCATTCCACATCAAAAATTATCTTTTTATCATTTACCTACTCGAGGATGAGCAGGAATTAAGCTTGGGGATGCTGATACGTCTCCGTCGTATCTATAATTTTTTATTGTTCCATGCCAATATTATTCAACTTTCATATACTTTTGGCAACTTTTTATACTATTTTTGGGACTAACATATTGATCGAGTGCCCAGTGCCAGTTCCTGTTTGTTGCATGTTTTATGTTTCACAGAAACCCCATATCAAACGGAGTCCAAACGGGATAAAAATGGACGGAGAATATTTTTGGAACATTTGTGATTTTTGGGAAGAAGAATCAATGTGAGACGGTGCCCGAGGGGGCCACAGGGCTGGGGTCACGCCCCTGAGCCTCGTGGCACCCCATAAGGCGGTTGACGCTCTTCTTTTGCCGCAAGAAAGCTATTTTTTGGAGAAAAATCTGGACGAAGGTTTCACCCCAATCGGAGTTACGGATCTCCGGATATAAAAGAAACGATGAAAGGGCAGAATCAGAGAACGCAGAAATAGAGAGAGACGGAGAGACAGATCCAATCTCGGAGGGGCTCTCACCCCTCCCATGCCATGGAGACCATGGACCAGAGGGGAAACCCTTCTCCCATCTAGGGAGAAGGTCAAGGAAGAAGAAGAAGAAGGGGGCCCTCTCCCCCTTGCTTCCGATGGCGCTGGAACACCGCCGGGGGCCATCATCATCACCGCGATCTACACCAACACCTTCATCATCTTCACCAACATCTCCATCACCTTCCCCCATCTATATTCAGCGGTCCACTCTCCCGCAACCCATTGTACCCTCTACTTGAACATGGTGCTTTATGCTTCATATTATTATCCAATGATGTGTTGCCATCCGATGATGTCTGAGTAGATTTTCATTGTCCTATCGGTGATTGGTGAATTGCTATGATTGGTTTAATTTGCTTGTGGTTATGTTGCTGTCCTATTGTGCCCTCCGTGTCGTGCAAGCGTGAGGGATTCCCAATGTAGGGTGTTGCAATACGTTCATGATTCGCTTATAGTGGGTTGCGTGAGTGGCAGAAGCATAACCCGAGTAAGGGGGTTGTGGCATATGGGATAAAGGGTTTAATGCTATGGTTGGGTTTTACCTTAATGATCTTTAGTAGTTGCGGATGCTTGCTAGAGTTCCAATCATAAGTGCATATGATCCAGGAAGAGAAAGTATGTTAGCTTATGCCTCTCCCACATAAAACTTGCTATCGGTCTAGTAAAGTAGTCAATTGCTTAGGGACAATTTCACAACTCCTACCACCACTTTTCCACACTCGCTATATTTACTTTGTTGCTTCTTTATCTAAACAGCCCCTACTTTTTATTTACGTGCTCTTTATTATCTTGCAAACCTATCCAACAACACCTACAAAGTCCTTCTAGTTTCATACTTGTTTTAGGTAAAGCGAACGTTAAGCGTGCGTAGAGTTGTATCAGTGGTCGATAGAACTTGAGGGAATATTTGTTCTACGATTAGCTCCTCGTTGGGTTCGACACTCTTACTTATCGAAAAAGGCTACAACTGATCCCCTACACTTGTGGGTTATCAATAGTCAATGTCGATCAAGAGTAGTTTTGTCAATTCTATGTATCTATGTACTTTACATTGACCGAGCTCAATCCACGTTCTTATTTTTATTTTTAAAGAATATTGTCTTAACTGGTGATACATCTCCAATGTATCTATAATTTTTGATTGTTCCATGATATTATATTACCCCTTTTGGATGATTATGGGCTTTATTTTACACATTTATATCATTTTTGGGACTAACATACTAACTGGAGGCCCAGCCCGTTTTGCTGTTTTTTTGCCTATTTCAGTATTTTGAAGAAAAGGGATATCAAACCGAGTCCAAACGGAACGAAACCTTCAGGAGCGTGGTTTTCGTTACGAACGTGATCCAGAGAACTTGGAGTGCAAGCCAAGAAGCAGCCGAGGCGGCCACGAGATATGAGGGCACGCCCACCCGTCCAGGGCGCACCCCCCTGTCTCATGGGCCCCTCGAGCAGCCACCGACGTACTTCTTCCTCCTATATAAGCCTACATACCCTGAAAACATCTAGGGAGCCACCGAGAAAATATTTCTGCCACCGTAACCTTTTGTATCCGCGAGATCCCATCTTGGAGCCGTTGCAGGCATTCTGTTGGAGGGGGAATCCACCACGGAGGGCTTCTACATCAACACCATAGCCCTTTCGATGAGTTGTGAGTAGTTTACCACAGGCCTTCGGGTCCATAGTTATTAGCTAGATGGCTTCTTCTCTCTTTTTGGATCTCAATACAATGTTCTCCCCTCTCTTGTGGAGATCTATTCGATGTAAACTCTTTTTGCGGTGTGTTTGTCGAGATCCGATGAATTGTGGGTTTATGATCAAGTTTATCTATGAATAATATTTGAATCTTCTCTGAATTCTTTTATGTATGATTGAGTAATCTTTGCAAGTCTCTTCGAATTATCGGTTTGGTTTGGCCTTCTAGATTGATCTTTCTTGCCATGGGAGAAATGCTAAGCTTTGGGTTCAATCTTGCGGTGTCCTTACCCAGTGACAGAAAGGGTTGCAAGGCATGTATTGTATTGTTGCCATCGAGGATAAAAAGAAGGGGTTTACATCATATTGCTTGAGTTTATCCCTCTACATCATGTCATCTTTCTTAATGTGTTACTCTATTCTTATGAACTTAATACTCTAGATGCATGCTGGATAGCGGTCGATGTGTGGAGTAATAGTAGTAGATGCAGGCAGGAGTCGGTCTAGTTGTCACGGGCGTGATGCCTATATACATGGTCATGGCTAGATAATCTCATAATTATTCGCTTTTCTATCAATTGCTCGACAGTAGTTTGTTCACCCACCGTAATACTTATGCTATCTTGAGAGAAGCCTCTAGTGAAATCTATGGACCCCGGGTCTATCCTTTATCATATATGCTTTCAGTCTACTTTTATTTGCACCTTTATTTTCTGCATCTATATTATAAAATACAAAAAATATGTTTACCTTATCATATTATCTCTATCAGATCTCACTTTCACAAGTGGCCGTGAAGGGATTGACAACCCCTTTATCGCGTTGGTTGCAAGTTCTTTGTTTGTTTGTGTAGGTTCGTGGGACTTGTGAGGAGCCTCCTACTGGATTGATACCTTGGTTCTCAAAAACTGAGGGAAATACTTACGCTACTGTGTTGCATCACCCTTTCCTCTTCAAGGAAAACCAACGCAAGCTCAAGACGTAGCAAGAAGGATTTCTGGCGCCGTTGCCGGGGGGTCTCTGCTCAAGTATAGACATACGAAGTACTCATCACCAACTCATCTCCCTCGCATTTACATTATTTGCCATTTGCCTCTCGTTTTCCTCTCCCCCACTTCACCTTTGCCATTTTATTCGCCCTTCTTTTGTTCGTCTTTTTGTTTGCTTTGATGTCTTACTTGGCTCATTTGCTTGTTTGGTTGGAATAGTTGCTTATTTATTGCTAAAGAGAAAACCTAAGATCTATGGATCCTCATCCGCTTGCTAATCTTTTTAAGATATCCAATTATGATGAACCAATTGCTAGTGAGTTTTGTGCACTAGATTATCTTTATGAAGCTTTGCTCAAAATTCGTGAATTTGAAAATTATGATCAAGAAATTTATGAAGAGATTCACATTAAATCCTTGAATAAAAAGCATGATTGCAATGATTTTACTATAGATTCTCTTGATGTCAATTGTGCTAAGAATATGCAAAACCCTAAGCTTGGGGATGCTAGTTTTGCTATGTCTACTACTTGTTGCAATGATCATGATTGGGATGATTCTTCTTTTGATCTTGAAAATTTATTTAACCCCCATGATGAATATGAGATTGATATTAGTGTTTGCAATATTATTTAAAGTGATTTGGAAGAGTGTCAACTTTAGATCCCACATATTTGGATTTTCATCAATCTTATGAAATTTTAGATAAAAGTGGGCTTGGAGAGGTCATGACTTTAGTTAATGTTAATCCCACTATTTTCGAGGAGTGTCAAATTCGCATGCATGTGGATCGTGTTGAAAAAAATTTATGTGATAGCTATTTTATTTAATTTGCTTATGATCCTACATGTAATTATTATGAGAGAGGAAAATATGGTTGTAGAAATTTTCATCTTACTAAATTACCTCTCTTCATGTTGAGATTGCTATCATCTCTTTGTTCTTCCTTGCATATGCTAGTTTTTGCTTGCCTTGATAATTTGTTTGCTTACAAGATGCCTATGCATAGGAAGTATGTTAGAATTAATTGTGTTCGCCACATGTTTTATGATGTTCTCTTTGTGCTTCAATTCTTTTCTTTCATGTGAGCATCATTGAAATCTCAATGCCTAACTAAAAAGGCTTTAAAGAAAAGCGCTTGTTGGGAGAAAACCCAATATTTTTACTGGCTGTTATTTAATAATTTTTGCATCTACTTTCTGTTTAGATGTGTTTTCATGTTTTACTTAGTGTTTGTGCCAAGTAGAACCTATAGGATAACCTATGATATGAGTTGATTTGATTCTGCGGAAAAACAGAAACTTTGCGCTCATGAGAAAAAATTCAATAAATCACAGAAATGAGCTTTTGCATTGATGCTTTTTTCTTCTGTTCAATAAACACATTGTTTAGGACTTCCTATTTTGGTAGTATTTTTAAGATTCGAGAAGTTTGTGTTAGTTATAGATTGCTACAGACTGTTCTGTTTTTGACAGATTCTGTTTTTCGTGTGTTGCTTGCTTATTTTGATGCATCTATGGCTAGTATTAAGTGGTATGAACCATAGATAACTTGGAATACAGTAGGTTTAACACCAATATAAATAAAGACTGAGTTCATGACAGTACCTTATGTGGTGGTTTTTCTTTCTTGCACTAACGGAGCTTATGAGATTTCCTATTGAGTTTTGTGTTGTGAAGTTTTCAAGTTTTGGGTAAAGATTTGATGGACTATGGAACAAAGAGTGGCAAAAGCCTAAGCTTGGGGATGCCCAAGGAACCCCAAGATATTCAAGAAGAGCCAAAATCCTAAGCTTGGGGATGCCCCCGGAAGGCATCCCCTCTTTCGTCTTCATTCATTGGTAACTTTACTTGGAGCTATATTTTTATTCGCCACATGATATGTGTTTTGCTTGGAGCATCGTGTATTATATTAGTCTTTGATTTTTAGTTCACCACAATCATCCTTGCTGTAACACACATTTTGGGAGAAGCCCACTTGATTAAAATTTGCTATGTGCTTCACTTATATCTTTTGAGCTACATAGTTTTTGCTCTAGTACTTCACTTATATCTTTTAGAGCATGGCGGTGGATTAATTTTGAAGAAATTGCTAGTCTCTCATGCTTCACTTAAATTATTTTGAGAGTCTCTTAGAACAGAATGGTATTTGCTATGGTTATGAATTTGGTCCTAGAATGATGAGCATCCAAGTTGGGTATAATAAAAACTATCATAGAAAGTGAATTGGATACTAGGATCAATTTGATGCTTGATAATTGTTTTGAGATATAAAGGTAGTAATGGTAGAGTCATGCTAATGGATAATTATGAAATTGAGAAATACTTGTGTTGAAGTTGGCAAGTCCCGTAGCATGCACGTATGGTAAAAGTTGTGTGACAAATTTGTTGCATGAGGTGCTCTTTTGATTGTCTTCCTTATGAGTGGAAGTCGGGGATGAGCGATGGTCTTTTCCTACCAATCTATCCCTCTAGGGGCATGCATAGTAGTACTTTGCTTCGAGGGCTAAGTAGACTTTTGCAATAACTATATGAGTTCTTTATGACTAATGTGAGTCCATGCATATACGCACACTCATCCTTCCACTATGCTAGTCTCTATTTTTACCGCGCAATTTTCGCCGGTAGCATGCACCCATTATTTACCTTCCTCAAAACAGCCACCATACCTACCTATTATGGCATTTCCATAGCCATTCCGAGATATATTGTCATGCAACTTTCCACCATTCCGTTTATTATGACACACTCCATCATCGTCATATTGCTCTTTGCACGATCATGTAGTTGACATCGTATTTGTGGCAAATCCACCTTCATAATTTTCATACATGTCGCTCTTGATTCATTGCATATCCCGGTAAACCGCCAGAGGCATTCATATAGAGTCATATCTTGTTCTAGCTTTGAGTTTTAATTCATGAGTTGTAAATTAATAAAAGTGTGATGATCTTCATAATTAGAGCATTGTCCTAGTGAGGAAAGGATGATGAAGACTATGATTCCCCCACAAGTCGGGATGAGACTTTGGACTTTATAAAAATAAAAGAGGCAAAGAAGCCCACCAAAAAGAAAAAGAAAAGAGAAAAGAGAAAAAAAGAAAAAAAAGAAGAAAAAGCAAAAAAAATGAGAGAAAAGATAGAAGGGACAATTGCTACTATCTCTTTTCCACACTTGTGCTTCAAAAATAGCACCATGATCTTCATGATAGAGAGTCTCCTATGTTGTCACTTTCATATACTAGTGGGTATTTTTCATTATAGAACTTGGCTTGTATATTCCAATGATGGGCTTCCTCAAAATGCCCTAGGTCTTCGTGAGCAAGCATGTTGGATGCACACCCACTTAGTTTCTTTTGTTGAGCTTTCATACGTTTATAGCTCTAAGTGAATCCGTTGCATGGCAATCCCTACTCACTCACATTCATATCTATTAATGGGCATCTCCATAGCCCGTTGATACGCCTAGTTGATGTGAGACTATATTCTCCCTTTTTGTCCTTACAACCACCACCATAGACCACCATAGACCACCATAGTGCTATGTCCATGGCTTGCGCTCATGTATTGCGTAAGAGTTGAAAAAAAGCTGAAGCGCATTAAAAAAGTATGAACCAATTGCTCGGCTCGTCATTGGGGTTGTACATGATGGGAATATTTTGTGTAATGAAAATGAAGCATGGCCTAACTATATAATTTTGTAGGGATAAGCTTTCTTTGGCTATGCTATTTTGATAGGACATGATTATTTGTTAGTATGATTCAAAGTATTATTATTATGTTTTATAAGCACTTATCTTGAATCATTTGGATCTGAACATTCATGCCACAATAAAGAAAATTACATTGAGAATTATGCTAGGTAGCATTCCACATCAAAATTTCTATTTTTATCATTTACCTACTCGAGGACGAGGAGGAATTAAGCTTGGGGATGCTTGATACGTCTCCAACGTATCTATAATTTTTAATTGTTCCATGCTATTATATTACCCCTTTTGGATGTTTATGGGCTTTATTTTACACATTTATATCATTTTTGGGACTAACCTACTAACCGGAGGCCCATCCCGTATTGCTGTTTTTTTTGCCTATTTCAGTATTTCGAAGAAAAGGAATATCAAACGGAGTCCAAACGGAATGAAACCTTCGGGGGCATGATTTTTGGAACAAACGTGATCCAGTGAACTTGGAGTGCAAGCCAAGAAGCAGTCGAGGCGGCCACGGGATAGGAGGGCACGCCCACCCCTCCTGGGCGCACCCCCTATCTCGTGGGCCCCTCGAGCGGCCACCGACGTACTTCTTCCTCCTATATAAGCCTACATACCCCAAAAACATACAGGGATCCACCGAAGAAATATTTCCGACACCGTAACCTTCTGTATCCGCGAGATCCCATCTTGGAGCCGTCGTCGGTGTTCTGCCGGAGGGGGAATCCACCATGGAGGGCTTCTACATCAACACCATAGCCCTTCCGATGAGTTGTGAGTAGTTTACCATAGAACTTCGGGTCCATAGTTATTAGCTAGATGGCTTCTTCTCTCTTTTTGGATCTCAATACAATGTTCTCCCCCTCTCTTCTGGAGATCTATTCGATGTAAACTTTTTTTGCGGTGTGTTTGTCGAGATCCGATGAATTGTGGGTTTATGATCAAGTTTATTTATGAATAATATTTGAATCTTCTCTGAATTCTTTTATGTATGATTGAGTTATCTTTGCAAGTCTCTTCAAATTATCGCTTTGGTTTGGCCTACTAGATTGATCTTTCTTGCCATGGGAGAAGTGCTTAGCTTTGGGTTCAATCTTGCGGTGTCCTTACCCAGTGACAGAAAGGGTTGCAAGGCACGTATTGTATTGTTGCTATCGAGGATAAAAATATGGGGTTTACATCATATTGCTTGAGGTTATCCCTCTACATCATGTCATCTTTCTTAATGCGTTACTCTGTTCTTATGAACTTAATACTCTAGATGCATGCTGGATAGTGGTCGATGTGTGGAGTAATAGTAGTAGATGTAGGCCAATAAATTGATCGATATAACCTGTACTTTTTTCTTCAATTGTGGAAGCCCCGGGAGGAGAAGTAGTAGGATTGGTTCTCATAATTATCACATAATTAAGAAAAAGGAATTTGTTGAAATTTTTCTTTTTTATTGTTGAATAATTCCAAATCAAATAAAAAATCCAAAAGTAAAAAGGAAATGAATTAGTTAATTCAATAAGAGAGAAAAGGGGACCAGGACTTGATTTCGTTGCCCAAGCGAATCCGGTCTACTTGTCATGGACGTGATGCCTGTATACATGATCGTGCCTTTAAATCTCATAATTATTCGCTTTTCTATCAATTGCTCGACAGTAATTTGTTCGCCCACCGTAATACTTATTCTATCTTGAGAGAAGCCTCTCGTGAAATCTATGGCCCCTGGGTCTATCCTTTATCATATAAGCTTTCAATCTACTTTTATTTGCATCTTTATTTTCTGCAGCTATATTATAAAATACCAAAAATATATTTATCTTATCATATTATCTCTATCAGATCTCACTTTCGCAAGTGGCCGTGAAGGGATTGACAACCCCTTTATCGCGTTGGTTGCGAGTTCTTTGTTTGTTTGTGTAGGTTCATGGGACTTGTGAGGAGCCTCCTACTGGATTGATACCTTGGTTCTCAAAAACTGAGGGAAATACTTATGCTATTATGCTGCATCACCCTTTCCTCTTCAAGGAAAACCAACGCAAGCTCAAGACATAGCGACCCGCCATCAGCTTCTACCTCCCCGATCAGTGATCGGGAAGTGTTCCGTACTATGTGCCTTGGGAAACAAGGCAACAATTCGAGAACTCGGCAATCCGGCCATCTGGCTCGAACAGACGAAAACATGTGCGGAGAGTTATGTAATATTATTGTTTGACATAAGAAACATCTTCCAATGAAAATAGTTCCTCCAAAGGTTCCTTTCTTCAGGTAAAATTATAGTCCAGATACGTGAGATTAAGGAGACCAATGGCTGAGAAAACCCTTGTGATAAGCGCGAGGGTATATTCACTTCCCTTAGGCCGACTTATTGTATTCTGTAAGAATGCTAGCTTTCGGCTTCACCCGTCTGAGGTACGGTCCCGGATGACCCGGTCATAACAATCTTAGAGGTGCTCCCTTTACTCCCTAGCCGAACAATCGGGAACGTAGGTGTAAACACAGGAGCCAGGCAACCTAGCTTGGCAAAGATCTTGAGTCAAATAAGTGCATATTTTGGCTTGAAAGATATGAGAAGTCTGCAATCGAAACGAATGCCATTTATATTGATTATATTATTCGGCTCCTCTAAGGGAGCCCCCATGCAAAGTTTGGTGTTACATTCAATGATGTATACAGTATTAGCTTGGTATGGTTCGGTTTAGCCAAACGCCTGGCATGTCCAAGAAAAAACAAAGAGATGTGAGGATGTATGCAGGTAACAATGTCTAATTCAGGCGTAAAAGCGCCGCAACCGGGCTGCGTTCCATGGTTCGGCTCGAGGCGATCATCGGACGGGCGGCGAAGGCGATATGCTCCTCCAGCAAGTACTTCGTCAATGATGTACGGGCCCTCCCATTTGGGCGAGAGCTTATGCTTCTGCTTTTCGGGGAGCTGGAGGACGAGGTCGCCCACGTTGTATGTCTTCAGCCGGACTTCGCGGTTTTGGTAGTGTCGTGCTTGCTGCTGGTAAAGTGCAGATCGAGCCCGAGCTAGGTCACGTTCTCCTTCAAGAGCATCCAAGTCATCCTATTGATCCAACTCGAATTCCTTTTCTTCGTACATGTGCACTCTAGGCGCATCATGGATGAGGTCGCATGGGAGAACGGCTTTCGCTCCATATACCATTAAAAATTCTGTGTATCCGGTTGATCAGTTAGGAGTAGTGCATAGCCCCCATAATACGGAATCGAGTTCCTCGACCCAATGGCGGTCTGATTGTTCAAGTGATCGGACCAGGCGAGGCTTGATGCCGCTCATAATGAGCCCATTGTCCCGTTTGACCTGTCCATTGGTCTGTGGGTGGTACACCGAAGAGTAATTGAGCTTAATGCCCATTTTTCCGCACCGGCCTTCGATTTCCTGGGCGGTAAAGTTGGTACCATTATCGGTAATTATGTTGTGGGGGACACCATAACGATGTACGATGTTAGATAAGAAGTCGACGACCGGTCCGGATTCTGTCGAAGTGCGGGCCTTGCCTCAATCTACTTGGTAAATTTGTTGACCATGACCAATAGGTACTTCTTTTTCTTTGTGCCCCCTTTGAGTGGCCTGACCATGTCGAGACCCCACACCATGAAAGTCCATGTTATCGGGGTCATGTGACTTTGATTTGCGAACAGCTGACATCCAACGCAACGTTGGGCGGAAGCCCGGGCATCCTCATGGGCGGTAGGCCAAAAGAATCCTGCTCAGAAAGCCTTGCTGACCAAGGCCCGAACTGCCACGTGGTGGCCGCCCATGCCCGTGTGTATTTCTACCAGGAGTTGATGCCCCTCTTCTTCGGAGATGCACCTTTGCAAGATTCTCGTGGTGCTTTGTTTGTAAAGCTCGCCCTCATGGAGCTTGTATGCTTTAGAGCGCCAAACTATACATCGTGCCTCTGTATGGTCCTCCGAGAGTTGTTGTCGAGTGAGGTAGGTGAGCAGAGGTTCTATCCAGGGGGCAATTATGGTCATGATTTCGTCGGCGGAAGGTGTTTCCTCGAGTGCGGAGCCGCCGATGATATGGTCATCGGGCTCCTTTTCTGAGGAAGCATTGTGAGCAGGCTCATTGATTAGTGCGTCGGTGTCACCATCCCGCCATACTACGGAGGGATTGAAGAGCCACTCGAGGAAAGTGTTTTTGGGAACCGGGTCGCGCTTGGTGCCCATGCGGGCGAGCATGTCCGTGGCTTGGTTGTTGTCCCTAGAGATATGGTGGAATTCTAGGCCCTCGAATTGGGTCAATATCCGGAGGACCGCATTTCTGTATGCCGCCATCTTGGGGTCCTTGGCATCGAATTCGGTTGACTTAAGAGATCGCTAGGTTTGAATCTCCCCTTACTTCGAGGCGCTGCACTCCCATTGATGTGGCTAGACGAAGACCATGTAGTAGTTCTTCATATTCAGCTGCATTGCTAGAGTCCATGTACATTATTTGTAGGACATACAAGACAGTGTCTCCTGTAGGGGAGATTAAGATGAACCCATCCCCCAGTCCGGCTAACATTTTTGAGCCATCGAAATACACCGTCCAATGTGAATATGTACTGTACTCTCGGGGTAGTTCGGTTTTGGTCCATTCGGCTATAAGATCGGACAGTACTTGAGATTTAATAGCTCGGCGTGGTATGTATGTTATCTCGAAGGGAAGGATCTCGATGCCCCATTTGGCGATGCGGCCCATGGCATCCCTGTTGTTGATTATATCATTCAAGGGGACCTCTGACGCAACTGTGTCTGAATATTCTTGAAAGTAGTGTCGTAGCTTTTGGGACGCCATAAAAACTGTATAGGCTATCTTTTATTATAGTGGGGGTATCATGATTTGCATGCATAAGTACCTCGGACACATAATAGACCAGCTTCTGGACTTGAAACTTGTTGCCCTCAGACTCCCGCTCCAAGACGAGCATCACGCTGACCACCTGATTGGTGGCTGAAATGTATAGTAGCATGGGCTCGCCGACGCTAGGTGCGGCCAAGATAGGGTTGCCAGCGAGAAGTGTTTTGATCTCCTCAAGCGTCGCAGTTGCTTCCTTTGTCCATTGGAAGTTCTTGGTCTTTTTAAGCAGTCTATAGAGTGGGAGCGCCTTTTCTCCGAGGCAAGATATGAAGCGGCTCAAAGCTGCCATGCATCCGGCCAATTTCTGGACATGCTTGAGCTCTGTTGGTATTGCGAGCTGGGATAGCGCACTAATTTTAGCCGGGGTTGGCCTCGATTCCTCTATGGGAGATGATGAATCCGAGCAACTTTCGGGCAGGAACCCCGAACACGCACTTTTCCGGGATGAGTCGTATATCATAGCTCACAAGTTGTTGAAGGTTTGGCAGAGGTCGTCTATCAGCTGGTCGACGTTTCTGGTTTTGACAACCACATTGTCCACGTACGCCTCGACCATTCTGCCGATTTGGTTTTCGAGGCATGCTTGAATCATGCGTTGGTATGTGGCTCCTGCGTTTTTCAGCCCGAACGACATGGTGTTGAAGAAGAAAGGCATGTAAGGAGTGATGAATGTGGTTGCTGCCTGGTCAGACTCCTTCATCTTGATCTGGTGGTATTCGGAGTACGCGTCAAGGAAGCATAGCGAGTCGTGTTTGGCGGTGGTGTCGATGATCTGGTCTATTCTTGGCAAGGCGAAAGGGTCCTTAGGGCAGGCCTTGTTAAGGTCTTTAAAATTGACACAGAGCCGCCAGGACTTATCCTTCTTGGGTACCATAACAAGATTTGCTAACCACTTGGCGTGCTTTATCTCGCGTATGAATCCGGCCTCCAGCTATTTTGCTAGCTCTTCGCCCATGGCTTGCCGTTTGGGTTTGGAAAATCAACGTAGAGTCTGTTTCACCGGCTTGAAGCCTTTTAAGATGTTTAGTCTGTGCTCTGCCAACCTGCGTGGGTGTCGGGGGAAACTGATCCACGAACACCTATGGGGCCGGCGGACTGGGCCCCTTTCGGTTCGGCGGGGGGCGGAGATCGCACGAAGAGCAGATCGAGGCGAAGCACACGAGCAGTTTACCCAGCTTCGGAGCTCTCCGGAGAGATAACACTCCTACTGCTGCTTGTCTGGTTCTATTATGTTCTTGCTCACGAGAGCTAAGTGTTTTCTGGCTCACGAATGAATCGAACCGAACCCCCTCTACGTTGCGCATGGGCCTCCTTTTATACGCTAAAGGGGTCACCGACAGGTGGCAACGTAGAGAAGGGTACAAATGTAAAAAAAATGAGGTGGTTGGTACAGTTACTTGTACAGTGCACCCTACCTAACCCTGACGGCAGGGGACAAGGGCATTAAATGCCCGTCTGAGTCGCCCAAACAGTGCAGAAAAGGACCGTTAGGGGCGCCACCGTTCG
Organism: Triticum aestivum; assembly: GCF_018294505.1. NCBI lineage: Eukaryota > Viridiplantae > Streptophyta > Magnoliopsida > Poales > Poaceae > Triticum > Triticum aestivum. The sequence continues at coordinate 686,833,482 of NC_057798.1, read as the reverse complement.
CCACGATGGCGATCTTGTCAGCTTCGCATGCCATTGCGCACCGCTGGCTGCACAGCCTCCCGCCACGCGCGCCTGGAGAGGCCCCCAGAGCGACACGTTGGTGGATGCGCTGGAGCGTGGGCACAGAGTGGCTGCCTGCCGTGGCAAGTGCCTTGCCGCTTCTGTTATCTTGTCGGGTCCGGAAGCTTGTCGCTCACCGGGCCTCGAGGTACCTTGGTTGGTCTTCCCGGCAAGCTCCTCTTGCCGGGGCCTTGTTGCCTTGCCGGACCGCGTGGCGCGTCGCGGCAAGTTCCTTGGAGTGCCTTGGTTGGCCTTCCCGGCAAGCTCCTCTTGCCGGGGCCTTGTCTCCTGAGCTTAAATACTTTGTTCTTGAATGGCTCCAAGGGAACCACGGAGGATCTTGGCGTTCGCCCGGCAAGCCTTGCCGCAGGGTGCTGCAACTGCCCATGCACAAGTTCGGGGTACTAGGGTACCCCTATTCTAGTACACCGACAGGAGCCCCCGGGCCTGGGCCAGACACGGTGCCGAGCGCTGTTGGGCCAGGCCCAAGACAGGGCATGGGCACACGCGGACTGGGCCATGCTGAATCTCGCTCCGTATCCACCATGCTCTCCCCTAACGGCACGCGTTGAATGCAGCGTCGTGGGAGAGATCGTGGGTGGTTCTTTATTCGGAAGGGTGAAATGTCCGCCCCGTCCCTCTTTATAAGCAGAGGAAACAGGGGCAGTTCGTTCCCCCTCGCTGGTTGCTACTACTCCATCTTCACGAACCTCCGCCGCTCCCCCCCTTCTTCTTGAAGCCGAGAGAGCAGCGCTCCGCCCCCCATTGCCATCAGCATCACCAACGCCGTCGACCTCCCCCACCACCTCCGCCATGGCTCCGAAAGCCGACAAGGGAAAGGGCGTGAAGTCGGCCGAGGCGCAGCGGCTCGCGGCGCTGCGGAAGGAGCGGGCGATCTTCTCCCCCCAGCTCGGCGTGAAGGAGCTGAGGGAGTACTTCTACCTCTTTTGGGCGACGGAGACGCGGGCGCATCCGCGCACGAGGGTACTCCCGGCCGCTGCTTCGGAGCTGGCTCCAAACGGGTACCCATTCTTCGCGCTGTTCTTCTATTGCAGGCTCTGCCCGCCCTTCTCAGAGTTCTTCTGCGATATCATGAACACCTACGGCTTCCGCCTCCTTGATTTCACCCCCAACGCTGTTCTGACCATGGTAGTTTTCGCACATTTGTGCGAAAACTTTGTCGGAGTCCACCCCAGTGTTGCCCTCTTCCGCCACTTCTTCATACCTCGGGTAGAGAGAGGAGAGCCGCTTGCCGGAGGGATCGCCTGGATCTCGAGAGTTGGCAAGAAGGAGGCGTACTTGGAGGGTGAGCTCCGCAGCAAGTGGGAGGAGTGGAGAGTGGAGTGGTGTTGGATCGTCGAGGAGAATCCGCAGCCCTTCACCGCCGTGCGCCAAACTCCAATAGTGCGCGGCAATGACTGGAGCAACGTGGCCCCGGAAGACGAGAGGCTGAAGATCGCCATTACTAGGATCCTTCGCCTCAGGCTTGCCGGGCTCACTGTAGGCGCTGTAGGCGCAGATTTCCTTCGCCGCCGCATCGCCCCCTGCAGGAGAGGGGGAGGCCCGCCTGGGAATTCAAGAACTCGGCGGACATCATGAGGCTGCGGCCGGGCCTCAACTACAACTTCACCGTCTTGGAGCTGGACGCAATGCTCCTGGAGTTATTCAAACACGACCCCCAGCACCCATTCACGCTGCCTAGGGGCGTCGTTCCATTGTGCAACAATTCTTCGCTTGACCGGATCCGCGCCATGATGCTGTTGTGCGATTCACACGGAATCGTTCCAACTTGGCAAGAGCCTGCGGATGATGTCGTGCAAGCGTTCTTCGACAACTTGGAAGAAGTGCCGGTCCACGCTGACGAGCAGAAGAGCCTCACCCGTGACACCACCGACGAGGAGCTGCAGCGCATCGCCACTAGGGCGGAGGAGGTTGCGGCCGCAGCTGCCGCGGGCGTGTTCGGGTTCACTATGGAGGAGGCGGAGGTGGCAGAGGTGGCAAACCTCGCCGAGCGCGCGGAGTTCATTGGCGAGGAAGAGCCTGCCGGCTCTGAAGCTGAGCCGAGTGAGGCCGGCGAGGAAGAGCCCGAGCCTTCAGAAAGCTTGCCGCAGGCAGAGCCCCCGACCCCGCCGAGAAGGCGTCTTCGCAGGACCGCGGACATAGCGGGGCGGCAGCCGGGTCAACAGCCGCCGAGCCGTGCGACACACTCTACCGCGGCAAGCAATGTTGCCGCGGGAGCGCCTCACGCAGCAGCAGCAACTGGAGCAGGATCTTCCCGGGCCACCGCCACCGCCAAGCGGGCAAGGGATCCTACTCCTCCGCCTCGCCGCACCAGAGGGGAGCCGGACTTTGATATTTCCGCGCTCAGCTCCGACGAGGAGGAAGAAGAGTAAGTTTCTTTGGTGCTCTTGTAGTTCTTCAATTTTGATGTTTTTATCTTGTATCTGACTTGCTTCAATCTGGACTCCTTTCTTTTCAGGACGCTGGCCCAGAGAGCGGCGAAGAGGGCCAAGGCCGCGATGATTGTCATCGAAGATGACCCCACCGTGTCAGCAGGGGGTGGGTCCAAGACCACCTTGACGGACCCGGCAACCACTCCTCAAAGCAGCCCCCAGCGCAGCCCCCAGCGTAAGTTCATAATTAGCTTTCTGCTGTCGGGCGCGCATGAGTGCTTTTTCCTTTGTTGATATCTTGCTTGTTGATTTGTGTAGGAGCAAAGCAGCCATATCAGGAGCGCCCGGAAGCTGGTCCCAAAGTGCCATCTGCTTCGACTACGCCGCCAAGGGAGGGGTTCCCGGTAAGGGAGCGCTCTCCCGCAAGGGAGAACTTTCCGGCAACGGGCAGCACCATCGATCCTGCGGCGGCCGAGACTGCAACTGCAGATCTTGGCACAGGTAATTAACTTGTCCAAAAACTTTCCCTTGGGTTCTTCTTCTTCTGATTTTCTTCTCTTGGATTTTTGATTGATTTTTCTCCCTTCTTCGTTCTTCAGACCCATCTGCTGCTGAGCCAATGGAGACAGAGGGCGCCGGCGAGGAAGGGGCCGATGCTGATGAGACCGCCGGCGAGGAGGCCGCCAAGGCTGCCGCCGCAGAAGCCGGCGAGGGGTCGGGCGAACGCACTGACGACCCTGAGGCCGCAGGAGCACCAGGGGCTGCACCGACCGCCGATCCTTCTGCTGCTGCTGCGGGGCCGGGCTCCGAGGAGCCCCAGCCCGGCGCCTACTTGAAGGCCGGCGACGGTATCTTCATCAAGCTACCCTGGGCGTCGAGCTCCAGGGCGCCGGTCGAGGGGGAAACTTTTGATGGGGAGGTGCTCGCCTCTGCTGGACTTTCGTTGGTTGACGTGCCCAGCAACAGCAGTGGCGAGCCTGAGGAGGAGCAGCTCTTGCGGAAGCTGCTGTCACTCTACCGCGCACGGCAAGCCAAGCTGGCTTCCCGGGAAGCGCTTGTCGCGAAGGCGGGAGTTGACATGGAGAAGCGCGCAGAGGAGCTCCGGGGCCAAAATCAAGAAGCTCTCCGGTCCCTGGCACAGGAGCGGGAGCGACTTGACGAGGAGCGCACGGCCTTCCTTCTCGAGAAGGCCAAAGCTGAGGAGGAACAAAGGCTGGCCATCGAGAAGCAGTCCGCGCGAGAAGGCGAATTGGTGCAGCGGAAGGCCAACCTCGACAGCTACGAGGAGGAGCTCGCCGAGCGCGAGCAAGCACTTGGCGGGGCGCTCAAGGAGGCAAAGGACGCTGCCGCAATCGCAGAGGCTGCCAACAAAGAGCTGGAGGAGAAGGTGGCACAGCTAGAGGCCAACATTGGGAAGAGCGGCGAGGAGCTTGCCGCACTCAAGCGTGAGCGTGAGAAGGATGCTGCCGCCCACGGTGAGCTGCAAGGTCTTCTCGCTGAGAGGGGCAAGGAGCTCAGCGCCGCCAAGGATTCCAATGTGGACCTGGAGTTGAAGCTGGCCACGCTGATGCAGACGCTGGAGGCCGCCAAGGAGCGGGAGAAGACCTTGTCGGAGAAGGTCAAAGCTGACAAGGCGCTGCTGGAGAGCATCGCAGTTACCCAGAACTCGTTCAGAGATACTGTGGAGCACTGGACCGAGGGTCTGGTGAATATTGCCGCAGTCATCAACAAGGAGCTGGCGCAGCTGGGGATGGAGGACTTTGGGTATCCCTCCGACGAGAATCTCCAACCCAGCGTCAAGCTCAGCCTGTTCTTCAAGGGTGTGGCGACGGCACTCCAGCGGCTCCGGGAAAGGATCCCAAAGCAGCTGGCCGACGAGTCGCACAAAATCTGCGCCGGGGTTCTCCAGAAGGTGCTGATGAAGGTGGCCTTCCGCAATCTAGGCCTCAGCTTCACCAACGTCCTCAAGTCCTTGCCGCCAGACGCTGATCGGGACGCACTTAAGGCCCTTGTCGCACCCATTGTGGACAAGGTGAGCGAGATCAAGAGGGTTGAGGGCGACCGCGTAGACTAGGCCGCCCATTTCTTCTTTTCCCTTGTCGCTGCTAATCATGTTATGAAAGCAGTCTGTTAGAGCTGCGACAGGTTATGTTGTAATATGCCTTTATTTCTGTGATTAATTGCTATGTTATTTCCTCTACTAGATTCCTTCCTTTGTATGTTTTTACTCTACGCTTCTAGGGAACTTGTCGGCGCAGGCACCCGAGCCGTGAGCGCTGGGCGTGGAACATCAACAGCCTGCTGGCGGCGCTGCTTCCGACAAGAAACCTTGTCGCGACTAGATGCAGCACACTTAAGTTGTTGAGCAGACTTGAAACAAAGTAAGGGCGCAATTAGCCACGAGTTGGTTCCTCCGCGCACAGGTTTTCCATACAAAGCAGGGTCGTTCGAGGAAGATAACTCAAAAATTTAAAAAGTGATTGCTCAAACTTTGGCAACTTAACTTTTCTGTCATTTGCTTCCCGGCAAGGCAAAACTTTGCTTGAACGACGCCTGGTCCATACCACAATCTTCTCCTTCCCCCCCGGCAAACTTGTGTGCGAGGGAACCTTCTTTTCTTTTGTTGAAAAGAAGAAAGAAGAGAAAATAATAATATGGAGCCCTTCGGCTCATTATTGCTTACCGGGTGTATGTGCTGCACAAAGTGTCAGATAACACATGCAAGAAAGAAACTAATGCATGAAATGGACAAGTTGTGCGGAGCACACGGGGTTCTATTTATGCACGGGATCTGCGCCTGGCTTTGTACAAAGGATTACATGCAACAGCGGCAAGACTTGTACAAAAGGTGGTTGCCGGAACGGGTTCCGGCAACTGCGCCCTACGGGAAAAACTTACGAAGATGTGCTATGTTCCAGGAGTTGCTCATCGGAATGCCATCTTCGGTCTCAAGGCGGACAGCGCCGGGCCTTGTGACTCGTCTCACCCGATAAGGGCCTTCCCATTTCGGCGTCAACTTGTTGGAATTCTTGGCGGACTGAACGCGCCGAAGAACAAGGTCGCCTTCCTCGAAGCTTCTGGCCTTAACTTTGCGGCTATGGTAGCGGCGCAAAGCTTGCTGGTATCGAGCAGCTCGTACAGCAGCCTGAAGACGATCTTCCTCAAGGAGCAGCGCGTCGTCTTGTCGCAGCTGTTCTTGCTCAAGCGCATCATAAGCGAGCACTCGAGGCGATCCGTATACGAGTTCCGTGGGGAGAACTGCCGTTGCTCCATAGACTAGAGCGAAAGGTGTCTGGCCAGTGGCTCGATTTGGCGTCGTTCTGATCGACCAAAGAACCACGGCAGCTCCTCGATCCAGTTTCTTCCGCACTTGCGCAACCTGTCGAAAGTTCTGGTCTTGAGCCCGCGCAGCACTTCAGCATTTGCCCTCTCCGCTTGACCGTTGCTTCTCGGATGAGCAACAGAAGCGAAGCAGACCTTGGTGCCAAGGTCTTGGACATACTGCATGAAGGTGCGGCTCGTGAATTGCATGCCATTGTTGGTGATGATCCTGTTAGGGATCCCGAAACGGCAAACAATTGACCTGAAGAACTTGACTGCTGACTGTGCTGTCACCTTCCTCACTGGCTGCACTTCCGGCCACTTTGTGAACTTGTCGATTGCGACGTACAAGTACTCAAAGCCCTCGACAGCTCGGGGGAAAGGGCCAAGGATATCGAGCCCCCAGACCGAAAATGGCCAGGATAAAGGGATCGTCTAGAGAGCTTGAGCTGGCTGGTGTATCTGTTTGGAGTGGAACTGGCACGCTTCACACTTGGTTACTTGTGCAGTTGCATCCTGGAGGGCTGTCGGCCAAAAGAAACCTTGCCGGAAAGCTTTGCCGGCAAGTGCTCTTGCGCCAATGTGGTGGCCACATATGCCTCCATGTATCTCTGCCAACAGCTTTTGTCCATCTTCCCGGCAAATACACTTCAATTTCACACCATTGAGTCTTCTTCTGTACAGTATGCTATCGACAAACTGGTACATACTTGACTACCGGGCTACTTTTTCCGCTTCTTCTTGCTCTTCGGGAAGTTCTCCTGTCTGAAGGAAATGGACAATCTGTTGTGCCCATGCTGGAGCTTGTGGCTCGACAACAAGGACTAAAGGCACATCTGCTGCTGCGGGAACATCCGCTTCTACGGCAAGGACTTGCGGCCCTGCTGGAGCTTGATGTTCCCCAGCAAGTTTGCCGGAGCAAAACTTGTCGGGAGCGTCTGCTTCAACGGAACAAACCATAAGGCTTGCCGGAGCAGACTGCCCCTCAGCATCCTTGGTGTTGATCTTAGGGACTTTCTTGGCGGCGGCTTCGGGGAGCTCTGCCGGAAAGTAGTCACCAGAAACCAACTTCCTCTTCTTGCTTTGTCCAGTTGATGGTGTTACGGATGGTTGAGTCAACTTGAGCACAAAGATCCCTGGTTCCACAGGTAACTTTAGTGCGGCGCACTTTGACAGGCCATCAGCAATGACATTCTGAGCTCTTGGGATATGCTCCATCTGTAGGCCGTCAAAGTGCTCTTCTAGCTTCCTCACTTCATCAACATATGCTTCCATCAATGGACTCTGGTAGTTCTTGTTCACTTGGCGGACGGCAAGCTGTGAGTCACCCCTGACAATGAGCTTCTTGATCCCAAGGTCTGCTGCGATTCTGAGACCGGCAAGCAATCCTTCATACTCTGCAGTATTGTTGGTTGCTTGCTCCTTGGGAAAGTGCATCTGGACTACGTACTTGAGGTGCTCTCCGGTGGGCACGACAAGCAGCACGCCCACACCGGTGCCTTGCAGCGAGAAAGCACCATCAAAGTACATCAGCCACTCTCTGCTTGCCTCTTTGACGGGGATGCTCGTCTCTGGAATTTCTTCATCTGGGGTTGGCGTCCATTCTGCTATGAACTCTGCCAATGCTCTGCTTTGGATAGTTGAAGTGCTCTCAAACTTGAGGCCAAAGCATGACAGTTCCAGTGCCGACTCGACAATCCTGCATGTTGCTTCTGGATTTTGCAGTATCCTCTTCAGCGGAAAGCGAGTGACGACTGTGATCTCATGTGCTTCAAAGTAATGGCGCAGCTTTCTCGAGGCCATGAGGAGGCCGAAAAGCAACTTCTGCACACCAGAGTACCTTGATCTAGCCCCTGTAGAAGGGAACTGACAAAGTAAACTGGACGCTGCACCATTCTCTTCTGCATCTTATCATGCTCCTGCGCAGATCCATCTTTGTCGGGACCAGAGCTTGTCGGTGAAGCCCCCTGCTTGTCGCTGGATGCATCTGCCGTGGTTGCTGGCTCATCATCTGCCTCCCTCTCCGCCACTAACGCAGCACTAACCACTTGATTGGTTGCCGCTATATACAGCAGCAACTTCTCTTGCGGCTTAGGTGCGACAAGCGTTGGAGTGGAGGACAGGTATCTCTTCAAGTCCTGCAGCGCAGCCTCCGCCTCCGGAGTCCATTTCATTGGACCTGCCTTTTTCAAAATTTTGAAAAATGGCTGGGCGCGCTCAGCAGATCTAGAGATAAACCTGCTAAGAGCAGCCACGCAACCGGCAAGCCTTCATACATCCTTGACGCGCTTTGGTGCTTCGATCTGCTCAATGGCCTTGATCTTGTCGGGATTGGCTTCAATTCCCCGCTGAGACACGAAGAACCCGAGAAGCTTGCCGGAAGGGACTCCAAACATGCACTTCTCGGGGTTAAGCTTGAGGTTGATCTTGCGCAGATTTGTAAATGGCTCGTCTAAATCTTGAATCAGGGTCGCCCTGTTCTTGCTCTTGACCACTATGTCATCCATGTAGGCTTCCACATTTCTGTGCATCTGCGGCTCAAAAGCGTGGTGGACTACCCTTGCAAATGTTGAACCAGCATTCTTCAAACCGAAAGGCATCCATACGAAGCAGTATGTGCCACACGGGGTGATAAATGCGGTTTTCTCTTCATCTTCTTCTGCCATGAAGATCTGATGGTATCCTGAGTATGCATCAAGAAATGAAAGCAAATCACATCCGGCTGTGGAGTCAACAATCTGGTCAATGCGCGGCAAGGGAAATGGGTCTTTGGGACAAGCTTTATTAACATCAGTGAAGTCAATACAAAGCCTCCACTTCCCGTTAGCCTTGCGCACGACAACAGGATTGGCCAACCACGTGGGATGGAGCACTCCTCTGACAAGGTCTGCTGCTTCCAACTTCTTGATTTTTTTCTGCGATGAATTCTTGGCGCTCCACTGCCTGTTTCCTGACTTTCTACTTGACGGGCCGCGCATGAGGAGAGACGGCAAGGTGGTGCTCAATTACTTTCCCGAGAACACCGGGGATATCAGACGGTTGCCACGCAAACACATCGACATTCGCCCGCAGGAAAGCAACGAGCGCGCTTTCCTATTTGGGGTCAAGAGTGGCGCTGATGGTGAAGGTACCACCAGTGCCGTCCTCCTTGGCGGACACCTTCTTGGTCTCAGGTGGAGCTGCCATTGCCTTCTTACACTTGCCAGTGGAGCTCGATGGTGCGTCCTCGACGGTAGCGCAGCACTCCGAAGAGGTGCGCTTGCCGGAGTGGGCATCAGAGCTCTTGCCGGACTTGGTCTTATTCTTCCCCCCGGGAGATTCAGCGGCAAGTGTCTTGCGTTCTACTGCGGCTGCTGCTTCCCGGTAGATCTTGTCGGCACAGATAAGAGCATCCTTCTTGTCGCCAGGGAGAGAGATGACACTTATCGGGCCTGGCATTTTCAGTACGTTGTACGCATAGTGAGAGGCTGCCATGAACTTGGCGAGTGCCGGACGGCCAAGGATTCCATTGTAAGGTAATGGAAAGTCAGCAACATCAAATGTGACCCTCTCAGTCCTGAAGTTCAGCTCGCTGCCAAATGTTACCGGCAACGTGATCTTTCCCTTCGGCTTCCTCCTTCCCGGGTTGATTCCTTGAAATGTACCGGTCTCTTCGAGCTCGCTGTCAGGGATCTGGAGTTTCTGGAGCACCGCGGAGGAGATCAGGTTCAAGCCGGCCCCGCCGTCAACTAGCATCTTAGTGACCTTGAGGTTGCGGATTGTTGGTGAAACCAACATCGGCAAGCACCCGACCGCAGTTATGCGATCAGGGTGGTCCTCAATATCAAAGATGATAGGCGTGCTGGACCATTTCAGAGGCTTGCGTGACTCGACGGGCGGTTCTGCTGCATTAACTTCCCGTACCCACTGCTTGAGCTAGCGGTGCGAGGTATGCAGAGAAGCACCACCGTCAACGCACAGGACCTCTGTGGCTTTCTGGAACTCCTGCTCATCAGTTCCCTCATCATCCATATCTTCATCATCGTCGTCATCTTCATCCTTGTCGCGGCCGCGAGGGGGTCTATCTCCTTGCCGCTGCTTGGCCTTGCCGCGGCGTCCTCCTCGGCCTGGACGTTTCTTGCCGGATCCCCCAGCACCTTCCTGGGCCTTCTCCTTGTCGCGCCGCTCGTATTCAGCTTTCTGTTGCTCAACAAGCTGCTCGACTTTCCTGCAGCTCTGGAGATCATGGCCCTTGGTGCGGTGGATCTTGCAATACTGCTTGTTGGTGCCGTCCTGCTTGTCGGCGACCGCCACCTCCGTGGCAACCTCCTTGCCGGAGTCACCAGCTTTGGCTTTGTTGGCGCCACCACCGTTGCCGGACTGCTCGACAACTAGCACCTCTTTGCCTTTCTTCTTCCTGTTGTTCCACCGTTCGTTTTTCCTTGCCGGGGCAGCATCTTCACTGTCAGATCCTCCCGCTCCTACATTCTCTCCGGGGAGTCTTCCTCCCTTCCTCAGCACGCGCACACTTGTCGGCCAGTGCATATAACTCACTGACGTCCCTGATCTTGCACATCGCCATTTCCTCCCGCATCCTGCGGTTTCGCACATTCTGATGGAACGCGCTGATCACCGCGGCAGGGTGGACATCTGGGATGTTGTGCTGCACACTGCTGAATCTCTGAATGTACTTGCGCAGGGGCTCTCCTTCCTTCTGGGCGAGCAGATGAAGATCACTCTCCTGGCCATGAGGCTTGTGTCCGCCTGTGAAGGCGTCGACAAATTGATGGCACAGATCAGCCCAAGAGGATATGGAGTTGTCCGGCAAGTGCATGAGCCAGGATCTGACGTTGGGCTTGAGCACCAGCGGGAAGTAGTTGGCAAAGATCTTGTCATCCCGTCCCCCGGTAGCCTGCACCGCAATGGTGTAGATGCTGAGGAACTCCGACGGATGCGTCTTGCCGTCGTACTTCTCCGGTACGTCTGGCTTGAAGTTCTTCGTGCTGGGCCACTAGACTTGCCGCAGCTCACGAGTGAACGCAGGGCAACCTACCGCGTACGGTAGATCGCCTGGTTCCC